>NW_027464588.1:10180000-10480000 GCF_043290135.1 Rhipicephalus microplus
TTTTCCTTTGCACATCACTCGTACCCAATGGAGGATATTGGCCGATTATAAGGTGAATTCGTCCAATACTTTCCGCATTGCTTTATTCCTGGAAACGCTAGTTATTTAGTTATGATTTCAAGAGCCAATTGCGAATTTGAAAAATATGTAGTGAGCCCCTATTTAGCAATAAAGTCGTTTAGTCGCAGTGATGTATTTCTGAATGGCGAATGAAACATCCCCTTGGCTGTACCCGAATGTAGAGGCTCCAAAAGAAAAAAAAGAGAGCAGGTTCTGATAATTTCAAGCCCAGTTCTTGAAGACGTGGTCCTAGTGCACTTTTTTCTGAATAAATGAAAACGGCGAAAACTGCGCGCTTCAGACAGTTGCCGCCAGGCGGTGACTCCACTCGATCTCACGGTCAATAGTAGAGCACGGCGAACGGGCAGGAAAGGAAAGCGACAATAAGGATGAGAGGAGAAGGCAAGGACAGGTACAGATGAAAAAAAAAATAGAGACTTAAAGTGCGAAAACAAGTAGAAGCGCAAATATTTCAAGTAATAAAAAGCTATGAAGACAAAGATACAAGTCGAGTCTGACGGTCAGAAAAAAGAAAAAATTGAGGAAAAGTGAGGAAGAAAGAAAAAACAAATGGAAGAAACAGCTCAAAAGTTAGAAGACAAGTGTCTTAGAAGCAAAAAGAGAGCAAAGTAAATGATTGAAAGGAGAGCCAAAAATCGAAAACAGAGGATTGATTAGTGAAAAAAATACAGAGACAAAGAAAAAAATGCAGTGAGAAAGGGGGTTTGTTTTTGCAATTTAGTCTCTGAAGTAATTTTTCACATTGTTTTTAGTTTTATTTCGGTATCCTGCCACCCGGTTCTTGGCGTATTCCCCTTTGTCGGTGATTGCCATTCATCTCAGATCAGCATCATCTTTATCAAACCTTACAAGCATATAAACACACAAACGAGAGCCAAAGAAAAGAGAGAAAGCATGGAGTAATGTATGTAAAGTTTTTACATCACCCGTAGAGTAATGTAAGTATAGTTTGACGTGTGGCGCACAAAAGCGGTAACATTCATGAATCCACACCTCGTCTCTCGATCCTCTAGTTCAACTTAATCTTGTCCGAACGGAACGTTTCCTCTGACATGTACACAGGGGGATGAAATAACAACAGTGGGTAAATTATGTGGTGTCAAACTGAATAAACAGACATATTGAGTTCACTGCTCCAATCTACGACCAGTTCACCACCTCTGCTGTTACCCAGTGTTGCGCCACTCTGTCTAAGATGAGCACTTTTTTTTCGGCAGAAGAAGAGCACGTGCCGTGATGGATGTACTAAAGCGTGAAGAAGAAATCACGATAAAGACACGGGTTACACGAGGAAGCAGACGCAGAAGAAGAAGACTGCGTCCGTGCCAGCACCTGTGTTCCGTTCCCGCATCGTCACAAGGAGCGTTCTAGCCCAGAAGAGGCTCAGCCATTGCTTTAAAAAGGTGATTATCTTTTGCCTTACTGACACTCAAGTCCTGGGCATTAGGGGTCATTTTTTGCCGGAACAGAGACACCGTATTATCCTCCCTGCAAGTCTCTCGAAGCAGTGACTTTTTATGCTACGTTAATACCATAAGGCAGTCTAAAGAGGTGAGCAAATATGATCTGTAACGTTTACAATTTCACAAGTAATGAAATATCCCTCCAAATCTCATTTAACTTTGATCCCCCTTATGAACCATGCTACAGGACAGCACTTCCCGGTCAGTATATTTAAACGCACGACTACGCTGACACATGCTGTACTCTCCGCTTGGTAGTGGTACCATGGACAAGTAAACTCAACCGAGTAAACCCAACCGAGGTAACGGTCAGGCTTTGTGTGGTTACGTTGTCCGCTTTCAC
The DNA here is from genome assembly GCF_043290135.1 of Rhipicephalus microplus. Taxonomy (NCBI): domain Eukaryota; kingdom Metazoa; phylum Arthropoda; class Arachnida; order Ixodida; family Ixodidae; genus Rhipicephalus; species Rhipicephalus microplus. The sequence continues at coordinate 10,181,888 of NW_027464588.1, forward strand.
GGTTCAAAACTGGGTACAAGTGGTAATAAGCTCACCCATTTGAGCTCTTCCCAGGAAATGCACTGTTCGCCACAACTGCAAATGCCTTTATCGAAATCTTACTCTACACAGCAAATTCGCGTGACTTTAGATACGCTGCTGGCAGTAATCTTTCACAATATATCCAGGTGGCATTTGGGAACCACTACCAGTAAACACATGTTTCTCACTTGCTCATAACTAGCTTAGGAAAAGTAAGCGCGCACCTACGATGTTCAGCGAACAAAGGATGGTCTTGTTGAATCCTACATTTTTGTTGTTCACTTGTTCTACGGGACGTAATGCTTCTACATTACGTAAATGAAAGCTTATGCACCCCTCTTCGTCGTAATTCTACAATTGTGAATCAGAATTTTTTTTACGGCGCTCCGTTGCACGCCCCCTTCTTCTAGTTGAAATGTCGTTAAACATCGCACGTACCCTTCTTCTAGTTGAAATGTCGTTAAACTTTACGTTAAGAGGTTTTACTTCTGGAAAAGCCCTACCAAAACGCCAGAGGGCAGCACAGGAAATGAAGAAGGTGGATTGTGTGACTGATATTCGGCAATAATAACTGGCAGATACGGCCTTGCATGTAAATTATAATTTATTGATTCCCAAGAAGTGTGTGTGTGTGTCGTATGTGTATGTATGTGTTAAGTGTGTGTGTGTTTTAGTGTGTGCGCATGTGTGGGTATGTGTGGCCTTGGGTACGCGCGTGAATGTGTGAGGGTAGAAGAAAATGAATGTCGCTCGTGAACTTTCTGTCCACCCTCCTTTCAATGATTTAGAATGTGGCACTTACTATTGTACTAATGTTTGAGTTACAGTCTTTTGCTATAGAACTGCACTCTCCATAAATTGACACGCTTACGCCAGTAAGCCTTCATTTGATCAAACTTGCCAGGATCACGAGAAGTAGGTAAAAGGGGGTAAGCTAATGTTGAGCAATTACGCTCAATTTAATGTATTTTCTTTGTACCAACAACATAAAGATACTGTTCACCATTACATTGGCAAATCACGTAGGCAAAAGAGCAAATTTTTATCTCAATGAAGTGGAATAAGACAGCATCATTGTTATCGCGCGTTCCTTGAGAGAGAGTTTTATATCTCCCTCTCTTCCCGTATGCACGGCGTTTGAGGATCACAATGAAACGCTCACTCGCGAAAAAAATCTACATCACAAACATCGCTTTTTCCGATCCTTACACCCTACGAAACATTTCGCAATTGAAGAACCACGCTCTTTTATTGTGGACGCAGTTCCTGACCACCGGGAATCGTGGACGAGTGAACGCATCCTACGCTATAGCTTCGTGAATCGTCACGACTGTGTGTTTTCAAAAGTGTGTGTCTTAGAATACTGCATGAAGTTACACATTTAGCATAACAATCCAGTCGCAACTACGGGGAGCAGATGATGACCTCTCTTTTGACAGTGCTCATAAAAAGGTAAACCTCGTGGCACTTTTTGATAACATGAGCAGGAAAACAGCATGAACTGAAAGAAAATGACGGGCCACTCTTTCAACGAAGAACACAAAATCAAGCATGTGCACTGAAACTTTTGACACGGTGTTACCTTGACAGATCAACCAAAAGCGAATTTCTATTGCCTTTCCCTTTCTATTCATGTTCTTTTTCAGCTCATAAAGAATACTCTTTTTTTATAAAGCCGCTTAGCCCACCACCATATTGCACCTTGAGGCCTCCTTGTTTCTATCACGCGGTTGAAAACAGATACATTGCCTGAGACGCTCACTACTGCTGACATTGACACTTGAGCAAGAGTTCATTAAACTGGTGGCGGTACGTCGGGGTTTAGGCTTGACAGCGTTTGAACATCCTATAACTGAAAAGAAATGTAGCGCGAGCAACGCAAACTAAAAATAAGACACGAGATAGCAAACCAGATGGCATAGTTAGCGCCGGTATGTCATCTCGTGTGTTACTTTGCGCCTGCATTTGAAATCGTTTCTGATGTACAACCGCAAGACCCAATGGACCTTTTTCATAATTCGCAAGTGTGCTTCCTCTGAACTGCTTTTCTTTTCAATGAGTAATGGTGGTGCCTGTCGTGCTTCATGCGGAGACGTAGTCCTAGGTCCTAGTCATGGGCATGCGTAGCGCTCGTAGTCAGGGAGGCGGAGGTCCCATGCTCGCCCACCACCCTCTCTATTAGGTAAATATTGGGGGCCGATTTTACGATCTCTCTCTTGTGTGGCTAGCAGAGCGCCCCGCTCCCCAGTCAATGTAAGGAGCAGATCTTGCGCCCCCTCTTAGGTGACTAGGGGGCACCGCCGTCCCTTCTGCCCCCTTCGTGCGCACGCCTGAATCCTAGTGGAACGTGCTCGGTCTTGTCTATCATGAGTGCTTAATTTCGAGAGGCGACTCAACATTTTTCGAATTATTGCGTACGCGAGACCCGCTTAAACAAGCTATTCGGACAGAATGACAAGTCACCAATATTCGCTCAAGCCACATAGCAGGAAAGCAAACTTTACAATTTTGAAAAGGGTCTATTTTAGGCACAATTCGGAATGTCTTAATATTTTTAGCACATCGCCTGCACGCTCCTACCCGCAAGCAACTAAACCAAGTCTTACGCTATTTAGAACCTAGTCCAATGATGTCTCCACAAAGCGGCAGATTGCGTAAAATGTAGGCAGCAGATTACAGTTTTTGCAGCGCTAACGCACTGTAGCTTCGATGCGGCCATCCACCATGGTACCCTCGAAGGAAGGCCATCAGGACCCTCGCAACGACGACGTAAGCTTGTCGTTGCCTGTTCGTGAGATTGGCCAGGCGTCGTTCATGCTTTCACCAAAGCCGGATCCTTGTCCGTCCGAGGCGGGCGCACCCCTCTCGATTGACGCCTGCGTTGGCACTGCCCTTATTGGCCGTGCAAGTGTGCCACACACGGCCATTGGGAGCGCCACTCCTGGTGAACGAACGATGAACGCTCAGCTGACCTCCACGGCGCTTCAGGTGTTCTTGCCCTTTGTCCTGGCGGGCTTCGGCTCCACCTTGGCTGGCATCCTGCTCGACGTGGTCAAGGTAAAAATGGCTGGAGTGTAACAGCGAACTACTGAGTCACTCAAAATAAGAGCTTCGTAAACAATTTTGATAAACGTTGTGAAATATAAAATGCATTGTTGTAACAAGGGAGACACTCACAAATGAAGAAAGAAAATAAAAACAGACAGAAACAAGTAGGCACAATCTCCCAATTGTGAATATTTCGTGAGGCAGCAATCGGAGCCGCACCATGAAAAAAAGGAAGAAAACGAGAGTACAAACAAAAGTAGAATATGTGAGAAAACATGGCTGATCTCTCTGTCTGGGAATCAGTATATCACGAAAGGGAAACGTGTCATAACATAAGGAGTTTACAGTTTATTTTGTTTTGTTCGTGCACAAGGGAGAACGAATATATGCTACATAAACAAATTATACTGTCACGCAAAGAACGGCAAGCAGTTCGAAACTTGCAGCGGGCAGCTCAAGGAGAAAGCACGCACGAAAGGAGCATACACAGGACGCGCGCAGAGTAACAACTGTCGCAGATCGAATTCTTACTTATTCGTGTGTGAGCACCTTTGGATAAACTCAAATCGAGTAGCTAGCGAAGCAACCTTCGTGCTCTCCTTAATTACTGTAACTTAAAAGCAATCTTGCCGTGGAAGTGCAAGAGGTACATAGCGCCTTAATCGCGAGATTAGTGGGCGTGCATGAACGACCGCGTTTTGTGAAGACGCGCGCGCGTCTTCAGGCACAGGACGACGACCTTTACCGCGGGCTTAATGCACGTCTTTCGGGCCATTTTGCTATAAATGTGAACGCGCTGAAATGCCTATAATGTATATGAAAAGCTGGGCAACGTACACTCCATGTTCTACTGGTTTTGTTCCGCCCACTATGGCATGGGAGGTTGTATGTTCGAAACCCAGGGCGAAGTTTGCCATCGGTTAGGATATATTTTGCGCGACATCAGTGACGGAAATAGGTCAGCGGAGTTGTGGTGCACCTCGGCAAACACACATTTGTGGTAAAACCGCTAAATCTAGAGATCCTATCGTGGGCGTGGGTAGGATTGCCCATTTAGTGTGAGAGTGAAATTTCATCGCCCTCCCCCCCTGCCTTCTCGTTGGCAAAATCCAAACGACAACGTGCTTTACAATGGGTTAAGAAATTTGAAATTATGCGGAGACTTCCTTCACCCAAGGGCTAGCCTGAGTTGAAGACGGGAAGTAGACAGTTCTTGAAATGCAACGTCAGGTGTCTTCAGCTGCCAATGGTTTAAATACCAGTGTATTCGTAATCGAACAAACGTATCAGGCAGACTCTACAAACACCCTTTTATGTGAATAATAGAATGCCGCGTCCCTGTGTCTCTCCTGTACGCACTCCTATGGTGCTATATATGCAAATATAGACTTGAGGCACTACATCATTTTTAGATTCGTTCACATATTTGTTGCAGTTTCATCATAACATTCGAGCAGTACTCAGCTTTCAGATGGCTGGCGGTGAAACCCGATGTGTTGCTTAGATATCACACAATGCCAGCGCCATAGCATTTTCCACAGAAGAAACTTGCTGAAAAATAAGGCCTTATGACATGCTTGACGTGCCTTCACTGCAGGGTTAGTGCAATGGAGCGTACCGAAACTTAATTCTATAATAACGAGGGCAACCCGTATTTACGACACTAGACGCACCATGGAGTTCATGTGCATGCACTGGTCGTGTGCGTGTCGCTTTTAAGAATTCCTTCAAGTATTTCGGCAAAAAAAAAGTTACGTGTAGGATATTTCCCACCACAGTCTCAGTCACACACCCTGAAGTGATTATTCACACAAAGTCAAGCTTCGAAACCTTCAAATTGATAAATTATTCCCCATCGCGCCCTTTGAAACTGCACTGCACGACCTGCTGTAATAGGGTGGAATATAAACTGTTGTATTGCGTAGTTCCAGCATCCTTCATTCGCAGTAATTGTATTACCTCGTATTTCAAAGTGAATGGTTCTAGTTGCAACTTATGAATTTAGTAAGGAAATCGCAGCGAATTTTTTGCCTCCTTAAGCACGACCAAACAGATTATGGTTATTGTTTTTGACGACCACGTATTTAATATATACAAAGTGGCTGACCAAAAGCAACCACCTTCTAAAAATAGGCGGACTTGTTGGGTTGAGTAGCTATCCAATTTCAACCATCATTAGGTCTTTGTAAATGGAGTTCCGTCAAACTGAACGGATAAAAACTATTCGAATTGTTTTAAAAGTTCTAATTAAAGCTTTGTTTTAATGTATGGTACAACTGAAATCTGTTTTTTTAATGTAAAAAGTGGCCACATATCCTATGCTTACGTGTCCTGGTCGAATGGTTAGTAAAACAGATTTTACACTTACTGAAATTAAAAATATAAAGTTTTTGCTTATACACGCATTGCACCATGAGGTGGTCGCTCAAGTTCTAGTACGACACGTGTATACGGGTCTTACTAATCACAACCGAAAATTTCTAGAAATTTTCAAGCTGGACTGAATCATAGCAATATCGTTTGATTGCTTGCAGGAAAGCTTAAGTGACACTTGTTGAGTTTAGCTCCTCTGTAGTAAGATGCAAAGAATTGAGAGAAAAAAATGTTTGGACTTTTATTGGTGTTGCGGGACACCGCATTCTGTTTTGCGACTACACCTTGTTTGAGCCTTCTCTATATGTTCTCATTTCAACAATGTAGGATTGGCCGGTGTATGTTATAGTGCACCACATATTCGTGGTCATTCCACCTTTGCTGGGACTCAGCGGCAACCTGGAGCAGACCTTGGTTGCGAGGCTTAGCACCCAGGTGCGTATTTAGTGTGCCACTCTTTGACCCACATAATACAGAACTAATCCACGTCCTCGCTTGTCTATTCCGCTTGCACTATTCGAATGTACCTTTCATGCGTGCCTGTCAGACTGTAGCTTTCAGTTGCTCTGTAGAGTATCATGTTTAAATTTTAATCATAGCCTCACCTAAATTACAAAACTTATTGATTTTCGATGACGTCTTCCGTAGCGTAAGCTCCTTTTGATGTTTGCATCTCATAAAACAACGAACCCATTGTTCCTTGTTTAGGCGCACTTTTAAGACGCCTAACTGAAGTATCTGATTCACCCTAATACTCGCAGTTTCATGGATTTTAAGTCTTGTCCATAAGCGTGTTTCCCGCTCCACTACTGTTATTTCGCACAATTTTCAGATGTGAAGAGGAATCGTCTATAAGATGGTATCCTGAAGCTAGTTAAGTACAGTTTTTAGACAAAATGCAGTCAGTATTTGAACCAGTGTGGCCTAAAACAGAAGCAAAGTTCACTAATTCAGGTGTGCTTGTTAAGGTAATAAAAATGTAAAACCCTTCAGCGCTCTGTAAGTAGGCACAAAATAAAGGTGACGCTTTGAAAGTCATTCAAATTTGATGCGACTATTGCCACTTAGCATAGCTTTAGTCACTTTTTATCGCAAAAACAATGCAATAGACACAGATTCGTCTACACAACTTGGCGTGCATACTAGAACTTATGTTTGTAAAGTTAAAGGGACACTAAAGTATATTAACCATTTCCGCCAGAAAAAAAGCTCAATGCATGACAGCATCTAAAACGACAATGTTATCAACGACAGTGCGCTACTTACCCTGAAATTGGGTAAATCCACAAGAACACAAGCGCCGCAGTCAGACATACTTAAAATGATCCCGATTACATCAGATGAATCACGTACAGTTATTCTCTAGTAATTTGTTTACCTGCACTAAATAAAGAACAATCCGTGCATCAAAATACGCTATAAAATGCTGCTTTTTGTTTCTGTTTGATTATAGGATAAAAAAACCGGCAGACGTAACTATGGAGAATGGCGCGAGTGGTTCAAAAATTCAATTTTCGCGTAGTTGCACTGGACAGATGGTGCCATATAGCGGGGCACAGTTGAACGAAAAACGTCTACAATCTTGGAGCCAATGGCGGGAAGTTGATCTATGGCCGTATTTTCTGCTGTGACACCCACTGCTTTCGATCTGCTGCTAGAAAGCCGGGAAACGTTGTGCATTGCAACAGTGACGTGAGTTGGTCCGGACTGTGCACTTCTTGAGGCGAGTAATTTGAAGTGCGCTAACCTGTTGCGGACCACTAAAACGTGATTTTATTTTGAAATAGGCCTTGGCACAAAAGTACCACACGAGGTTTATGAACCAATATTTATACAGTCAACGTCGACCTATTAGTTGCCTTTAGTATCTCTTTAGAAATCATAGAAGTCATGACCCGCTAAAGCGTTGTGCCAAAGCAAACTTCCAATCGCTAGAAAAGAAAATACACAGTCATAACTTAGTTATTAACTTTTTCAAGGGGGTTCTTGAATCCATGCAATATGATATAGTACACACCCAACAAAAACTGATGACAGTGGAGCCCTTATATCAATTTCTGACGTACAAATTACACGTGCGGCCTCCGTCAGATTGAGAATGAATTAAGCATAATCATAATATATTTCTTAATTCAGTGATGTATCCACCCTCTCCCCTTCCAACTCCGCACCCTCGCATTTTGTTTTTCGTCTTGAGGGAATGCTTGTTTCTCTTTGAAGAACCCAATTCGAAATGGCGGCCCCCTTATCGCCACCATGGCCGCTTTCAAAGTTGCCCTCTACTACTTTTTGCTTGTTTTGAAGGAGAGGGTATGAAGCACGCATACAGAAGCACTGAAGAAAGTAGTGCAGAATTGAAGACAAGATGTCGAAATCACGGCTCTAGCGCATACTGAATGCAGGAATTTTCCTTAACCATGCATAATATTACATAGCATAGCAAGAAAGTGGGATGGGAAGTTAGGGCGAGCAGGAGTCTTGTGAGGATGACAGAGAAAATGAGGAGGTGAGAGGGTGAAACATGACGTAGTCTTATAAGGTTCATTTTAACAAAGAGCTAGAGCTTGCGCCCAGGCTTATGAGGAATAAATGTGTAGCTTTGCTGCAGAAAGAGTCATCCGGACGCAAAAGTAAGTCGTCCTGGCGGCGCGGTCTTGCTACACGTCAGCGAATTCCAATCCGAGCACATCTTGATAACGCTGCCCCAACATCCTTACAATGTTCCTGTGGATGAGCCACACTTTTTCATGTGATAACGTTAGAAAGCTTGTTTCGCAGATATGCTGGCGTCTGCATCGGGGCCGGCATCGTTCGTCGGGAGCAAAAAATTATGATCTTGTCTATGATTGACACAAGAGTCAAATGAAATGAATTAACAATAAACATGTCCGGGACCGAGTGAGGATCGAATGCCAGCCATTTCCTTTTCAAGCAAGTATTCAGCCACACAGCCACGTCGATGCTTGGATATGCAGCTAAAATTACTTCCTCTACTTGATTGATTGATATGTGGGGTTTAACGTCCCAAAACCACTGATGATTATGAGAGACGCCGTAGTGGAGGGCTCCGGAAATTTCGACCACCTGGGGTTCTTTAACGTGCACCCAACTTCCTCTACTTAGAAATGCAATTAAAACAACTTTCATGCTTTACAAACACAAGAGCGTTGTATACAGGCTTCATATTTTAACGTGGCATAGCGCTGTAAAAATCGCGTGGTACAGGAGTACATTGCCACTGGGTGTAATAACACCCCATAATCATAATGACGTCGTGGTTTGACGCCGGCCACAGGTGACTAAAATCACGGACGTTAAGGCGTTTATCCCCTTGCTACCATGTAGTGGGTGCATAGAAAGCTAAAAACAGATACTTAGTTCGCAGAAATGTTTCTGGTTGAAAGTGTGCCACCCTCTACAGAGGGTACAGTGATATGCAAAAACTTCATTGACACAAGCTACTTTCAGCTTTATCGCTTACTTTAAAGTAATCCACGATTTGAACTTTTCGGGTTACATGACACCTAAAACATTTTCACCGAAGTTTTTGAAATACGCACTAAAAGGACAGGAAATTGGTCCCGCGTTACACTTTGAACCCATTATAACCGAACGTACTTTTCAAAGTACACTTGAATTTTCGGGAATAGAAAGTACTGATTATAATATTCTGAATTTGTTCACTAAAATTTAGAACGCCGAATGTCACAGCAAGCTAAATTTTAATGGTATATTCACTCGGTTTTGCTCTTTCTGGTTTTATAAGTCGTAAAATTTTATAAAAGTATAACGAATCTTAGAACTAATAAAATTTTCCTACCATTAGGAAAACGAGAACCCGTCAAACACACGTAGTCACTGCTGCTTTACCAAAATTTTTTTCAGAGTTTTCCTATTTATATATTTCAAAAACGAATTTCTTGTGCTTCAGCAAGAACAAAATACTCCTTACAAAACGCGAGATGCACATAGAGTGCATAGGTTTGCTTTGAGGTATAATAAAATGTGGATGTACATTGTATTCTGTATTGGGACTTCGTGGGAGCACACATGGCCTGTTGTGCATTGCTTCAGAGACTAAACTATAGTTTTTTTAGGGGTGCGGTATTGGGGGGAAGGTAGGCTTTTTTTGCTTATATGAGGCTCACGAGAATGCACCTGTTGTCGTGCGTCGGCGGGGCCTTGGCGCCGCCTTCAGGGCCACCCACGGTAGTATTCTGTCGTAAACGCATTTGTGTGGCATTGAAGGTGGCGGTAAGTCAAGCTCAAGACAAAGAGCCTGTATGAATACGGGTGTAGGACTGAAGATGTACTAAGATGGCTTAAAGGGCCCCGCGACAATTTTACTACAGCCTTATGTAGCACTGAAACGCGTGTAGCCGTGATTACTGAAACAAATGCAACAAGAATTATGCAAATTGGTACACAGAAAGTAAAGTTATGAATCCTCAAAGCTCAATACTTTAGCAGATGACAACGAGAAACGTTCTCTTTCACATGTTACTCGCCTGATGACGTCAAAGACCACTTCCAATCAAAGCGTGCGTCTCATAAGGACATTTTGAAACTGTCATTTCTTGGTGGCTTTCGCACAATACCTCTTGATCGCTTTTTTTGAGGGCGTGATGGCGTGCTTACTACAAACCACATGCGTCGAGTAGCAGATACTCCCATGGTCACACTATGTAAGATACACACATGCGCTTTGGGCAAGGTCCGTTCTCAGTTTGCATGCAAAGTGCGTTCTATTCGGCAACGCAGGCGTTCACCGCCTGTTGCATTTTTGGCTCGCTAAAAACTCGGTAGAAGTTTCCACTTTTAGTTGCCGGTGTGCCATAGCCTCCTTCGCAGGCTAAGTGTTGGGTTCGTTGTTCTGAAAACACAGCATTTCGAAAGAGCAATGATTTCTTCCTGAGAAAGTATAAAAAAGATTTTCGCTGTTTTAGCATTTGCTCGCAGGCCGAGCTACCACTATATGACTATGACATGCTATTTCTCGGATCAAGCCAATAAAAAACAAATGGTGTTTGTCGTCACGCCACATGACATGACGTCACTTCTCCTAATAAAAATAGCCGCTGTGTGCCGCGGTAGCCTGAAAAAAGGTAGTTTATACCGTGAATTAAAGTTACAACTGCGTCGAATTTGACGTTGTCGTGTGCGCAACGATATCGGCGTGTTCCATAGCACCAGAAGAACTAATGATAAATACGTGTTCAAATAGTGTCACAGGGCCCTTTTAAGGCACTTTCGATATCCTATACTTTAAATAGTTCAACATTGTTTCCGAATGCACTATACTACAGGGTATATTTTATTATTATAGCAGGCAAATTTGGGCAACCTGTACCGGGTTCGCGAACAACTACCCATGATATTTGCAAACATCGCCCTCTTGCAGGTAACGTACCGATTTTTGCTCATTTAATTACTGCTACAATCTTCGAAGGCTTTTGATAGTAAACTGCAAGGTGAATATATTTCACATAAATGATTAAATGGTCATGATTGAGATTACTATATAGGATGAATAATATATGAACAAACCAACCCAATAAATAGTTTTACCATTTCGTTCTGCAATGCAATGTTCATTGCTTTCACTGAAAACCACTACTTTTGCTAGATTTAGTTTCATGTAAGTAGGTATTCCGTGTAGCATTTCTATCCATCATTCCATACTGTGGTTATAAAATTCCTGCCTGTGCGATATCTTGAAAAAGGCCTGCATGATGATAACTTCTTGGGATGACTTGTCTAGTGTACGAAACAAATGAGTAATTATCTGTGGTCTGTTATGCCAGCACTGGCACTAATGTAGCTCACATGTATCAAAACTATCAACGCTAAAAACATGCTTTCGACTATAAAATCTAAAAAAAGTATTTCTTGTTAAGTATTTCAAGTAGGAATGCACAGGAGACATGGATGGGGTAGTTTCGTTGGAAGTACTACAGGTTCATGAATGTGGAAGCTGCTCCTGTAGATGCAGAGCTCTCACCATTTTGTGGAAACAGAAAAAAAGTGTGGCAGTGGCACAGGTTGTAGGGGCAAACTTCTCAAAAATGCAACTCTAAGCACGCTAACACTGATTTGCTCACTTAATTGCTCGCAATCTGCGGACGCACTTGTTTCAACTATATGCAGAAACACCATTTATACTACAATTTGTCTTGTCGCGTTTTTCTATCTGGATAATTTATAAGCAATAAAAATAAATATAACAGTATTATAAATATTCAGTATATAGGTGAAAGTCGCATTGGTTTATATTTACTACGCGGGTCTCTGTAAAACTTTGCAGCAATATTTTTCTACAAAAAGATCAACAAAGAGTTCAATTTGGGAGAGCACGATAGAATTGGCAAGTATTCACACAGGCCACACTCGAGTAGAATCATCACTTTGGGAGATATATGCAAAAAAAGTTATCTTTCAAATTTATTTTTCAAGACTGACCGACCGACCGACTGACCGACCGACCGACCGACCGAGTACCGCCATCTCGCGTCTTCTCGTCATATATTCATCATATAAAAGCACCACCATCCAGCGGACATTCCAAAGACTAAACGAGAGGTGGCTACCTACTACTATTACATACATCACGGACGCGCGACCCACGGAATAAGAAGCTTCACCCCTAAAACATCACTGATCCCTCCGCGATAGGAGTCAGTAAAACACGAAAGTAATATGCATCCTTAGGAAACTAGTTTAAAGTTAATAGTACACTGAGGTAAGACGGCTTGCACAATGTCTATTGGTTAACATGGATGCATCCACGTTGTCGCTTAGTCATACATCTCTATCGCCACGACTGGCACCCATAATTAAGGAATGAAGAAACCTTTGTGGCCACAGATGCTTGTGGTAGTTCAAGTAGTTAAGGGGGGAGCACAACTAGAAAATAAAATGTGACAGCCGGTAAAGTGTGCCTGATTGGACGAGAAACTCGCGCTAAGGTCACCTATAAACACCAGTTACAGACCAATGCCTGGCCCGGCGACAGAGAAACGCAACGTGCGTCGCCTGTTACTTTCGGTATGCGGCGATTGTTCGCGGGGTGAGCGTTCGTGGGGAACGCGGAGTTAAAGCCAGATGAAGTCGGTGGGCGTGTCAGATCTCTTTGAAATAGCTGGATGCTATGAACGACGCCGACGAGTGGCTGGATGAACGGTTGTATCCGGCTGTACCCATTAGATCAGGTGGTGGCTCAAGCCTTTTAGCCACAAAGTCAAGCACTACTACTGTGGGTTTAAGGATTGAGTTTCACTCGCGCCTCGATTGTAGCCACCAATCACTTAGCCTCCTCCTGGTTATTACTACCCGTTTAAAGACTATTTTGCCTTCACTGTCACTAAACCCCAATGCTTTTAAAAAATCGGCGCCAGTATCTTCGGCTATACGGCGAAGTCCTTTACAAAACATGATCAAATGTTCAGCCGTTTCCTCCTGCTCTTCAAACGCAATACATACGGTGTCTGTGCCTTCATATATAATCAGTACGTCTTGGTTCGCAATTGTCCCGTTCTAGCCTCGCAGAGCAGAAGATACCTCGAGAATTATTGTACATCTTTTCCTTGCAATTTCCTTATTAAAAGTTCGGTAGGTCTCCAGTGATGATTTCGTAAGCAATGCCATCTTTCACAAGTCCCTACTCTGTTTCCTTCCCCTTCTTTTTAACCAATGTATTCTGCTGTTGTGTAAATACTTGCTTGACAATTTCGAGTTAGTTTCCTTCATTTAGTATCGACTTTCTTTATGTACAAGTAACTGAAAGCTTTCCTAATTCAACGATCCTCTCCCATTTGTTTCAATCGCTCCTCAAATTCTACCTTTGCTGCTAGCTTCCCTGCAATCAAACATTGTCCATCCCATGTCTCCGTGTACCCTCTGATTTGGGGTATTCCCGTATGCTTCCAAAGCAAGTCTACCAATGCCACTTTGTTTATTTTCCAATCTTGCTTGAACTTCTGGTTTCATGCACAAGACGGCATTGCCAAACGTCAAACCCGAGACCATGACACCTTTCTAAATACCTCTCGCAACGTCGTACCTATTGTAGTTTCACAGTGCCCTATTTTTCATTACAGCTCCATTCCTGGTGTTCTTAGCTACCGCGTATCTTTCGTGCTCTCTTAGGTACCTAGCCCTGTTATTTATTCGTACGCCCAAGTATTCGTAAATATCCACCATTTCTTGCGTGACTTCTTGTATCTTATGATCACTGCCTTTCTTATCAATAAAAATGATTGCAAAATTCTCCCTGCAGAACTTCCCATTTAACCTATCTCCCTCATTATCAGAGATGTCTATCAATCTCTGGAGATATCCCTTGTTGTCGGTTATTATTACTTTATCATCTGCATACATCAATGCTGGTAATGACTGTTCAATGTGTTTCCCTTGCTTGGCAAAAAGAGTTTGTATCCGAGTAGACTCTCCTCTAACTTGGCTTCTAGTCTCTGGAGATACAGCATAAATAACAAAGGTGACAAGGGATATCCCAGTTCAAGCCCGCGTCGTATCTCAATAGGTTCAGATACCTGTTCTTCCCATTTGATAACTACTTTGATACATTTAAAAATGTCCTTTAGAATATAAGGTATGCCATCTTCCACATCGAGTGTATCCAGTATTTTCCACAAGTCTTCTTGAATCGCACTATCGTAAGCTCCCTTGATATCTAGAAAAAACAGTCACAGGGCCATATGTTATTTTTCCGCTATTTTATTACAATGCGTCAATGAAAACAGTTTGTCCTCCAACCTTCTTCGTTTACAAAACCCATTTTGTAGTTCTTCAGCACCTCGTCGTTGTCCACCCATGGCTGTAAACTTTTCTTTACTATCGGCATCACCAGCCTGTAAACTACTGATGTCACTGTTATGAGACGGTAGTAGTATATATCGACTTTAGCCCCAATTACTTTATAGATCATGCTCATCCTGCTTAGCTTCCACCCATCGGGGGCTTCACCATCCATTATTACTTTGCTCGCTGCCTCTCTTATGTTTGCTTAGAGTTTGGTCCTAGTTTTTTTATTAGCCATGATTCGGATGCTGTCAGGGCGTGTTGATGTGCTATTAGGAACTCTTTTTTTCTGCGCTTTACCACTCTCGTTGTCCCAGGAGAGCCACTCAGCTAATTGTTCCATCCTCATCTGGTACGGTGCATGCAGCGCTGTCTTAGTGTTCAAATTGTTCTGTCATCAACGTTATCATGAATTCCATTGCCACATCCCCCTCTAGTCTGACCCCTTTAACTGTAGTTTAAAACCTCTGTTTTATGCTTGTCTCAGAGAATTGAGATGGTTCCAAAAGTTTGCAGCTGCCTTTCTAACCTTCCTGCTTACGTCCGCCAATCATTCGGCCCCTTCTTATCTTTTCACTGATCAAATTTGGTGCTTCCTTCTGGAGCTTAAAAAATTATCCCACTTTATTTTCACATCATCTTCCGGTTCACCCTTCTGGTTAGCATACCTGTGTTCCCTGGAAGCATCCTGACGTCTTACAATGGATCCCTTACCTTCATCATCCCGCCAGCTCTTGGGCTTGTGCCTGCTTTTCCCGGCTGATTTGACTCGTACCTTAGGAAGCCCTAGCTCAAACTATCGAGTTATATTTGTGTACGGCCACTTTGCTTTAATATTCTCGGTGATTATTTTCTCAATCTCTTTAGCTGCTATTATTATTTGCATTACTGAATAAATATTACCGTGTGGTTGCTCGTAATGCCGCCTTTCCCATTTCTTTTTTTTCCAAAACTCAGCTTGATAGGTTTGTAATCACTGCCTAAGCGTCTGGACCCAAGTTTATCTATGTTCATCACCCTTAGCCGATCATACATCCTATGTGACATTATTGCGTAATCTATCGTCGACTGCAGCCTTCCCACCTCCCATTTTATCTGCCCTTCGCATTTCTCGGTGCTGTAGCAAATGATTAAATCATGCCTTTCACACACAACTATTAGCATTCTGCCTGTTGGATCAGTATATTAATCCATATCTTCTATGTGCGCATTCATATCTTATCATATAAATACCTCAAACTCTTCTACTAGTTCGTCAAAGTCATTTCCTCATCACTGCACCATTTATTGACTCTCCTTTTTGCCTTTTGCCCCTGTCCGCAAGCACACAAAACCGAGAAGCGTCACTTGCCCTGCCACTTTTCCTTTTAGCCATAAATGTTCCTTGCATGCCTGCTTGACCCTTTGCCAGTCTGTACTTTTATGAATGAATGTTCCAATACCACTCCCCATTCAGCGGCCATCTGTTCTATTAAGATATTCCCGCGTGTAGTCCGGATGGTTGGGAGTTGTTCCATGCCCCTAAGATGTGTTTCTGCAAAACCATATACCATCGGCCTCTCATTCCTTAGCTGTTCTTCTACCTTATCCCACTCCAGCCTATTCCTGCCACCCTGAATGTTAATGCACCCTACGTGCGAATAGGCTCGGCCCTCGTGGCTACGTCGACTTCTGCCCCGGACCCTACGTGTCTTAAATATTGATGCCTATTTGGAATCGTTTGTGTCTATACCACCTGTCAAAGAACTCCCCTGGTTGTTTTCCTCGATTCTAGCTATCCTGCACCCCTAAAGGCCGGCGTACCCCCAAAAAGCTACTGCACGTCCTGCAAATCACTAAGCCACCTCATGGCCTAGCCTCCTATCGAAGTGAATTCTGTCTCGTTGAAAACCACCCCATCTATGCACTTCTCTGTTTATTTCCTTAACCTCAAAGCCTTTCTTTCGACTCATCCGTCATATCTCTTGGTTTGCGTTAACAACACGCTTTGCAGGTTCCCGTCACGCACCGATACCTCCGGTATCGTGCATATCACTACCTGTACCTGAAGAGAAATGGTGCACCTGTCATCGACTCCTTTTGCCAGTGTGGTCGCTGGTCCTGCCGTATCTTCATTTAAGACATCACTTAAACCACCTGAATTTATCACGAGGTTTCGTCTATCAGCTGTATTTTTAGTTTTGCGCTCGCTTGCCTCATGACTGCTTCCAGCTTGCGTCCTGGAAACGTTCCTACTGTGACCTTTTGTCACCTCTTGCCCTCTCTTTGATTGCTTTTGCGCATCGATTTCTGTTCTAGTGCCCGGCGATTATCAGGTGCTGTGATTTTTCAGCTGGAGCATCCTGCACCGGGCGGAAGGGGTCTCTTGCACCTGTGACGCCAGCTGCTGTGTCCCCTCCAAGCCCCACCACTACTTCGCTGAAGCTAGCTTTTGGGACCATTCAACCGACAGAAGCTGTATTTTTCCAAACTTGCTTGCTCTTTCTTCTCCGCCGTTCTGGTTGGCGGTGCCCTACCATTCTCTCCGTCGGCCGCTCCTTTGCTCACTTTCGCTAGTGCCTCCTCGGTGGATTTGAGCCTTCCACGTAGCCTTCGTTTTCCATTGCTCTGTCGCCAACGCGATCTTCATCTCGGTGATTCTCATCAGCTGTTCACTCTGGACAACCATCATTTTCTCCATTTGTTTTCCTCGATCTCACATTGCCTACACTTGGCGGCAGCATCCACTTCATTCGCGTCTGCACTTGGGTCTATTTTTAAACCCACCCCCAGCGTGAACATTTTACAGCCTTTTTAACCATGTCTTTTTGACACTAATTGTCCTTATGAATTGTCCCAATCGATAGTTAGAAACACGGCATACGACAAACCATGCCCTACGAAAAAAAGGAAGTCTAAGCTCTACTACACAAATTTGCGTGTTCGGTGTACCTGCACCTCTCCCATGAGGGGGCAAGAGGTAAAACACAATCACACACACAAACAAGTGAATACCTGGAGACTGACCCTGAAAACGCCGTGCAATGTAATAAGTGTTACAATGGTTTTAACTGTTGCCTTATAGTTATAAAAGTAAGCTCGAAACATGCAAAACCACTTATTGGCGCAGTCAATCGGGAGCGCCCAAAAAACATGTCCATTCACCGTGCCAGTCCAAACTGAGTGGGGTAAGGGTAAGGGTCCCACCTGGTGGTGTGTTAAGGCGTTGACAAAATCACATTTCAGTGGAACACACTGAATGGTATGAATGCTTAGAAACGACGTGTTTAAAAAACTAATGGCAGATGCGATGGCCATATTGCCTTGCTGCTCTATACGAAGAACATGAAAGGACAGTGGTAGATATAAGTGACGTATTTTTAAAAGCGTACAAAACATGTGACTATAGCAGAGGGGATAGTGTGCCCAAAATATGTTGCTCTGAACCTAGGTTTGATGGTTTCAATTGTCATTAAAAGAATATTTTCTTTCGTTTTCTGATTGCGAATATTTTTTTCGACGTCATTGCCGTGACGTAAATACGTCACTGGAATCTTATTCGACCCCGGCATAAAACTCGTTTGCGTTAAAAAACAACCCTCAATGTAAACGCTAACGTGAAAGGAAAAGCATGGTGACAACCTCACGTGGTTTCCGTGACGTAAATACGTCACTGCAATCTTAGTCGACCCCGGCATAAAACGTTTTTGTGTTAAAAAACAACGCTTAATGTAAACGCTAACGTGAAAGGAAAAGCATGGCGACAACCTCTTATTGTCAAAGATTGCTGCTGCTGTAGTTATAATTGAGTACAGCTCGAAATCTATGAGTGGACAGAGTAGAAATTTGGAAATAAGTGTACTAGTGAAGTATGCGTATCAATACAAAAGTTGAGTATGTCGAGATTAGTCCGGCAGGATCACACATGAAACATTTTCTTTGGAGAATCTAGACACACGAGAAGCAGCAACTGGGAACTGAAGTAAAAGATTAAGGTCACATGAACCCACCGATTTCGTCTTTATTTCCGCAAGCACGCTTGATGTCAGCGTAGTGTTGCTTGCGCACTTATCACGAGGCCTCAACCACATAAAGAAATTGCATAAACAGTGGTCTCAGACAATGTTGTCAAGTTTTCACTCACGATAACTATTCTACTATGTAACCAATTCTTCGAGTTTCCTCCGTTCATAACTGTAACACCCTGAGATTCACGCCATATCAAACACAGTGCGTGAAAATATTTAATTCATAACTACAGTAACTAGTAATTTGTTCGTTCAGTGCTGTTTGGCCTGAAAAGTTAGGTCATTACTAATCACCTGTTTACGTGCAGAGGTTGAATCACTCATTCATTATTCAACTCATTCAGACTCACAATAGTCTGTTCTGGCCATGAGCTTGAGTCCAAGGTAATACTGTTGGGAAAACAATTTGTGAGTCCAGGTTTTAGTGAGCCCTGAATGAGAAAGCTTTTTTTAATGGCAAGCATTTTTTATTAAAGTTCAGTGACATTGAGCGTATCTATCTATCTATCTATCTATCTATCTATCTATCTATCTATCTATCTATTATACAATCTCCGACTTTTAGCTCTCCTAGCCATTTGAATAATGGTATCAATACCAAAACCGGTGTGCGATATCATGACTATATTACAAGCATATATAACTAATCATAACATGAAAACCTTGGTAGCTATGTCATGAATGTCATGATTTAGATTACGTGCCTTTGCTGCTCTTGCGGTGGTTTCGTTCCCATGACACATTGCAAAACTGGTAGGGTATCACATAACTGCATGACGAACATCCTAACCTGGAAATCGTGTCATGCATATCATGAAAGTCATGACTAAACTTTACGCTCGTGTTGCACTCGCACTCGTTTCGCTTACTTCACATATACCAAATTTAGTATCACGCCACGTGAGGAGACTACGAAGGTAAATGACACGCCCAGACATGATAATCATGACATACGTGTCATGTAAAACATGAATATATGCTATGCTCATAGCGCACTCAGGGCCGTTTAGCTAGATCTACATATACCAAATTTGGTATCAAGTGGTGTGAATAGACAGCAAAAGTAAATGACACGTCTAAATATAGCAATGATGGATGGAAGTCGGATACTGCATTGTTTACGTCCGTCTGGTAACGTTGGTTTGGTTTTAAAGTGAGATATTGACCTTGCTTGTTAGTGCTTCGCATGTCATCGGTTCCCACTGTACGTGGGTTCTGCTATTTTTTAATGAGTCTGAATGAGCTACACCTTGTTTTGTCGATCTATGTTTACGTGCAGTGCCAGTCGACTGTGGCGACCTTCTTGACATGTTCACTCGCCGTTCTGAAAGGTCTGGCGATTGACGGTCTCTGGGACTCTTCCCACATCGCCGTCCTCTACGCTGGAGCGCTGGCCGCTGTCAACACCGCCAGTCTCTTTCTTAGTTGCGTATTTCTTTTACATAGCCTCAATCACCGAAGAACTGCATATGGGAACAGGGGACAAAAACAAGTAATGCGATTGTGAAGCATTTAAAAATATTCTTGAGAAGTTTAGAAATGCACACATAAATATTGAGTTGGCAAAACTAGAAATAGGCACGGTGTGTTAAATATTATAAAAAATTTGAAAAGCGAGCAAATTCGTAGGCATTAAGAAATGAGAAATATTGTTGTGATGACACACATGTAAAAATGCACATACATATTGCGGTGCTCTATTTCGGTGCCCACAGAATCGTATACCGCATGCGTTTAAAACCAATAAAACTAGAAGGCACGGTAGGAGCTGAATTATAAAGACGGAAAACTGTATTAGAACTCATTTCGACAATCGTCTTTTAATACACTAGGTTGATATTTTGAACATTTATAAGGAGGCATATGAATTGACTGGCTTAATATATCGGGAGCTTTCTCGCTGTACGAATGGTGACGCTTCCTCAAGCGGATAGGGTAAAGTGTAAATCATCCATGTTCTGTCATTTGTGCTTGAATATTTTGAAATATCTATGTGCACATCATTAGTGGATTCCATTCATATCGCATTACTTCACCTATATATGCAGGGCGTTTGAAAAATGTGTCTAATTTTGTTTAGAGATCAGAAAAATGCGCTATTTGCTCAATGTCTACACAGTCTTCTATGTAGCCAAAGGAATTTTAGAAGAGTTGACTACGTAATTTGGAATAGTACTTAGAAAACTTACATTATTCACCTTTTCAATTAGCGGAGTCAAGTAGTTAAGTGAACTGGACGAATTGAAGTCCTTGATGTGAAGAACACGTTGCTGCTTTGAGATTTTTGGAAGAAGGGTCTCTTGTAATAACCATGCAGGTTACACACCCACACAAAGGAGTCGGTAGATGGTTGATATACCGCCCCCTCAATTTGGTTTCACCGCAGAATTGGGGATAATTTTATTTATTTGCAGCTATATTACAGATCGTTTTTGTAAAATCTCAATGCAGACATTGACTTTTTGTATAAAGGGCTTAAATACTGGCTTTTGACCTAACTGTCTAACTACAGTAGTTAAAAAGCAAATTATTTTATTGCCCAATTACTGTTTCAAATAATATCTTCAACCCTCTTAAGATGCCTGCCGCTACTGAAAAACCAATTGTGAAGACAGCGAGCAAATAGCGCCTTTTCATGAAATTTCAGGAGTATAACTTAACTAATAAACATAACACGTGCATTTGGAAGTGTGAGCTCAGCTTCATATCACTGAACAAATGAAAAAAAAACGTTGAAGACCTGTAGGGAAAATTTGTTTTAGACATATCGCTTCGCAAGGCTGTAAGGCGAAATCAAAGGCGCGACATAAAGATTTCCTTCACTGCTTTTCAGTACACTCATCTGAACACAGTAGTTAACCTAACCAAGGAAATGTCAATAAAGGCTCTCTTCGACCACATTGTTTGAAAATTAACCATTTACGAACATTCATCTACATGCTGCCCTAATTAATATAGCAA
Organism: Rhipicephalus microplus; assembly: GCF_043290135.1. Classification (NCBI taxonomy): domain Eukaryota; kingdom Metazoa; phylum Arthropoda; class Arachnida; order Ixodida; family Ixodidae; genus Rhipicephalus; species Rhipicephalus microplus. The sequence goes on from NW_027464588.1 coordinate 10,203,115, forward strand.
GCTGACGTGCTGTACTTTTTCAATTCCTGTATTTTTTGTTCACACAGGCTTCGTGATGTCCACGGTCGTGGTGCTGTCCACCAAGTGCGAGAAAAACCCGGACAACATCGCGCCGGCCATCGCGGCTTCGTTCGGCGACCTGACAACGCTTTTCCTGCTCTCGGGCTACTCGTCTTTAATGCTGTACCATCCGTGTGCGTCTTTGCCACGACCTACTTCAATGCGAAGCATTTCTTAGTGAACTTCGGTGACTTTGAGCGTATCTGTCTGTCTGTCTGTCTGTCTGTCTGTCTGTCTGTCTGTCTGTCTGTCTGTCTGTCTGTCTGTCTGTCTGTCTGTCTGTCCGTCTGTCTGTCCGTCTGTCTGTCTGTCTGTCTGTCTGTCCGTCTGTCCGTCTGTCTGTCTGTCCGTCTGTCCGTCTGTCCGTCTGTCTGTCTGTCTGTCTGTCCGTCTGTCCGTCTGTCCGTCTGTCTGTCTGTCTGTCTGTCTGTCTGTCTGTCTGTCCGTCCGTCCGTCCGTCCGTCCGTCCGTCCGTCTGTCTGTCGCAGTTGCGACGTCGCTATGCGCGAACGCGATCGGCTCTGCTAACCCTCACAACACCGAACAACGCCCGGGTTAGGCAAAATCCGTTCGGCGCATCTTTCAGCGGGCGAAGCAGCTAGCTTCGCTTTCTGGTGTCCTCTCTATTGCAGATAAACGGGCCGAAAGAGTGTTCACTATACTCGGTGACAACTTCCTGTGGCAGCACAGTCAAGGCCACGAAGCCCACACACGCCCTTTTTTACTACGCTTATGCTGTACCGCGCTGTAGTGCCTTTGTTTCGGCGTACTTCGTCAAATAGTCTGTGGCTGCTACGATCAACTTGTTGCCGGCAGATGTCAGCGGAAATGGCCCCAGTAAATCTATAATTATTTGATCGAATGTCACCATAGGTGGTTCGAGTGGTTGAAGAAGCCCCGCGGGCTTCATTGGCGGGGATTTGTGGCATTGACAATCCAGGCAGATTTTCTCCTATCGCCAACAGATGCGTAAAGCTTAGGCCAGTAGTGCGCTTGCCAAACTTGATCGAGAGTTCGAGGGGAACCTATGGGACCAGATGTGGACTCATCGTGGCAGGCAAGAAGAATGTCATCACGCATGTCAGTTGGCACGCCTAGAAGATAAGTTCTCTCAATGCTGTTGGAGTTTTAGGGGCGGAGCTCCTTAGGGCGTGGGCTGTGCGTCCCCTGTAGCCTGTATGTAGCCACCTCTAGTTTAGCTCTTGCAGTGTTCACTAGATGGCGGTACCGTCTCCTGTATGTAGCCACCTCTCGTTTAGTTCTTGTAGTGTTTACTAGATGGTGTTACTTGTAGCTGATGATGAAAAGATGCAAGATGTTATAAACTAGAAAGCGGTACTTGCAGTTGATGAAAGACGCGAGATGTTATAAAATAGGAATGATGTCACATATGGTGCATGTCATTGGATGAAGGCAATCGTTCGATTTAGTGCGGCGACGTACGCTAGGGGGAGCGATATAATAAAATCGAGTGGGCAAAATGTACAGAGGATTCATGGTTTACCAGGTTTACTTCCGGAGCTTCGCCCACTCATCATCATTCACTTCGTGGATATGGCGGAATTTTTTTCTTATACAGGGCCCCATCTCACTGGCATAATGACGACAGACTTCGAGAAGTACAATGAGGTATGGAAGAGTTACGTCTTTCAAGTTTTTGATAACTGCACGTATTTCGTCGTCCGTTTGCGGTCATGTAATCAGATTGGTTGTAGTAAGGGTAGTGTAGTACTACCGTCATCTTCATTGTCATGGCCACAGACTTCGACAGGAGCGTGGGACAACGAATCGGCATCTTCTTGCTTGCGGCCCGATTCGAAATTGATCGTGAAATCGAATTTCTGCACACGAAGACTCCATCGTGCCAGTCGCCCGCACGGGTCCTGTTGGTTGGCTAACGCGCACAACGAATGATGGTCGTTCACTACCTTGAAGTGGCGTCCATGATGGTAAGGCCTAAACTTTATCGTGGCCCACACAACAGCGAGGCACCCTTTTTCTGACGTGGAGTAGTTTACGTCGGCACGGGCAAGAGTATTATCACTTGCACCGTGCCCTCTTGTAGTTGGACGAGGTCAACACCAAGACTCACGTCACTGGCGTCGATATGAATCTCAGTATCAGCATCTTAGTTAAAAGTGAGCGAGGACTCGCGGTGTTTGCAAGTGCTCCCGTAGTTCAGAGAAAGCTACGTCCTGTTTTTCCTCCCAGACAAATAAGACGTCTTCACGAGTGAATTGAATGAGCGGTTCAGCAATCCTAAAAAAATTGGCTATAAAGCGGCGATAGTACACACAGAGCCCTATAAAGCCACTTACTACTTTCTTCTCACGTGAAACTGGAAACGAGGTCGCGGTGGTGCTTTCGTCAGAGTCTGGTCGAACACCATACACTCAGTATACAGTATCGTACAGTATACACTCATACAGTATCAGCATCTTAGTTAAAAGTGAGTGAGGACTCGCGGTGTTTGGAAATGCTCCCGTAGTTCAGAGAAAGCTTCGTCCTGTTCTTCCTCCCAGACAAACAACACGTCTTCACGAGTGAATTGAATGAGCGCTTCAGCAATCTTAAAATTGGCTATAAAGCGGCGATAGTACGCACAGAGCCCTATAAAGCCACTTACTACTTTCTTCTCACGTGAAGCAGGAAACGAGGTCGCGATGGTGCTTTCGTCAGGCTCTGGTTGAACACCATACACTCTGAAAATATGGCCGAGAAACTGTAAGTTTTTATTACTGAAGTGGCACTTTTCTGGCGTCAGCGTCAGGTTAGCAGAGCGGAGTGCTTCCAGCACTGCCTGCAGACGCTTTATGTGCTCCTAAATGGTCGCAGAAAACTTTACACCATCATTTAGATAAACTAGGCACATGTTCTACGTTGGACCGGTAAGAACAGTGTCCTTAGTGCTCTGGAATGTCGCAGGTACAGAACAGAAGCCGAAGGGAGGTACTTTGAATTCATATAGGCCATCTAGTGTAACGAAGGCAGTTTTTTCGTGTTGTGTTTCACGAACTTCGATCTGCCAGTAGCCACTATTCAAGAACATCGATAAAAAAATACTTAGCCTACCACAGTCTGTCGAGAGAATCATTCATGCGGGGCAGCGGATAGACGTCTTTTTCGGCCACGCTGTTGTTTTCTGTAGTCTACGCAGAAGCGCAGTGATCCATTTTTTTTCTTTAAGACAACAACCGGAGATGACTACAGCAATCTTGGAAGGTTGGATAACGTTATCTTGCAACATCTCTTTAACGTGAGGATTTATCACGTCACGTTCCTTTGCCAAAACGTGGTAGGGGTGTTGTTTTATGGGTGAGATGTCGGTATATGCAATTATTCGGTATTTGGGGATCAGTGTCTGACCAACCTGTGAGTTGGATGCTAAGCACTCTTTAACTCTCTATAGCAGTTCACGTAGATCAGTCTGTTGCTGTTCCGAGAGGATCAAATTGACATCAACTCTCGTCACTTAATTCACGTCACGTCACTTAATTGGTGTCGGTCGAAGCTTGTCGTCGGCTGATGTAGATGTAAAACGTTAAGCAATCTCTGCGACAGGGTAAGCTAAAGTGATGGCGGTGTGACAAAACAGGTGCTGGTACTCGTTACTGAAATTAGTCACAATATAATTGTTTGTGCTTAACGTTCCGAAACCCAGTGTATGTATATGCGAGAGACTGTAGAGCACGGCTCCGGAAGTTTGTACCACCTGAGGTTCTTGAACGTTCACTTTAATCAAAGCACATGGGCCTCAAGCATGGGCCTCAAGCACATGGGCATCCGTCGAATATACGACCGCTGGGGCTGGGATTTGATCCCATGATGATAATATGTGGGGTTTATTGCCCTAAACCACCATATGTATATGAAAGGCGCCGTAGTAGATGGCTCCGGATATTTAATCCAACTTAGGTTCTTTAGCGTGCACCCAAACCTGAGCACATGGGCCTACATAACTTTCGCCTCCATCGAAAATGCAGGCACCGAAATCGGGATTCATTCCCACGACCTGCGAGTCAGCAGCCGAGTGCCCTAGCGACAAGTACACCTTGGCGAGTGGTGGTGTCAGAATTTCTGAAGCTCTCTGCTACGACACGCTTAATAATTATAACTGGGCTTTGACACGTGCGTCTGCAACTAGTAAAATTATGCCGGAGAAACCAACACTTACTCGACTTGTGAAGGTGCTGGTATTGCTGTACCTGGCGCGCCTCATCGTGTACCACCTCTGGAACTGGGGCGTCGACCCGGACAACGCGGCCATCCCCTGCCTGACGGGCTGCGGCGACTTCCTTGGCACGGGGTTTCTCACCATGGCCTACGCGTTGCTCAACTACATGGGCGATAAATCGGCCGTTCAAGAAGAAGAGCTCCGATCCTACGTGCACGTGACCACTCATCTTACTGCGCATGCGTCGTCTTCTACGCCAAGTTACGGCAATTCCACCTTGTCCTAGCGATGCCACGTACTTTGCTCCAGCTGAGTGGACCAGGCGCAGTTTCAGTGCTCAATGCACATTGTGCGCGTTGATATGTAATGACAAGACCACTTTGTTGTTTTATTTTTGTTGTTTATAAGGTTAATATGCTTTTATCTTTACTACGTGAATTATATTTGCGAAAATGAAAGTTTGCCGACCCTTTGGTTCTTTTTACTTTGTGCGTGTATGCATGCATACGTCGCAAAGCTCAAGTATGCTTCCACAACGTACTGATATCATGATGTTATCTACGTGAAGACGTAACTGTGAGTGTTGCGCAAGTTATATGGGTTTTCCGTGTGATATTTTGGATAAAAAAAACTCCACCCTATGTCTTCTTTGTCTCATTTTTACTTGTGAAGGTACATTTTTCGAGCACTGTATAGTAATGAACATGAACATTTCTAAGACGTTTCGGAATACATACCAGTGATCAATAAGTTAAACTGCCGAAGGCAATGCCGACAATAATGTTACAACATATGAAATTTACGTATGTACATCTGTGTAGCGGGAAACAGGGTGGTGCGAGACGAAGAGGACTTTCGGTTGGTGGCAAGTTGACTTAATTTTCGATGATATTTTTCCAAAAAATGCCAAGTTACTTCCAAAGCATGTTCTGGAGGGCCTCCTTCAAGACCATCTAAGTCATTTTCCTAAATACGTACTAATTTCGACGGACGCAACGCAAAATCTTCAGAAGGCTGGAGTAGGTATTTTTTCTCATCAGCTTAATTGGTCTTTTGCGCTCCGATTGCCTGACTTCACACCAATTTATCTCGCGGAATTCCTGGCTATTACATTGGCTCTTCGAAAACTAAATTATCAGCAATCAAAAGCTATTATTATTTCGGATGCTTTGTCTGTATGTACACATCTAACGTCCGCAAAGAAGTCTCCTCTTCTCAGGATATTTTGGTCTCTCGTACCGCATAGCCTATCAGAAGTTCGGTTTATTTGGGTCCCCGGGCATGCTGGAATTGAACTAAATAAAATTGCTGATTCGCTCGCTTCGGCATCTTTAAATTTCCCTGTGGTGCCAGTAGCTCCACAGTTTCCTTTTATTACTGCCGAACGATTCAAACGCCTGTTAATCTTAAAAATGAACGAAACGTCGCTTCTACAATCTGAAGAATTTCGGCACTTGCAATTCACATGGAACACCGCAAAATGCCTTTCCCGTCCATGTGAGGTGACCCTCACAAGCTTTCGCTGTAGAGTTCCTCTGTTAAATTTTTATCTCAACAAATCAGGATTTTCATTAACTAACCTATGTGTAGTTTGCAATGAACCGGAAACAATAGATCACTTTCTTCTCACATGCCGCCGCTTCGCCTCACTGCGCCGAATAATTCTTGAAAGACCGATTGGTATGCTCGGATTGCCAGTCAATACATCCACCGTATTATCATTTGGAGCCAGTCAGTTGGGTGTGGGCCACAGTGCTATTCTGTCAGCGTTACATAAATTCATTCAGGCAACCGGAAGGATACGCTGCTAGTGGTACTGCCAGATATATCCAATTCTTTCTTCCCCTTCCTCATTCTTGTTAATTCGTTTAATATATTCTGTTTTATCGTATTCTTCTACAATTTTATCATGTTTTTTTTCAAAGGAACATTATTATTGTTTCTATCTAATTTCTCTTTATTTTTTTTTAGCAAGCGTTATAAAAATTATCTATCTTGAGGTACAGTGTGGCCAATCCCCCATGTGGGTATGAGCCCAAATCTTCTAGGAGACAAGACAAGACAAGACATTAGTTTTTTTTTGGTAAGCTACCCGATTTTTGCCGATCCCCCAAAGTGAGTGTGAGCTACGAGTTTAGGATCTACATCTACATCTACATCTCTGGTGCGCGTTCATTGTATACCCTCGAGTCGACCGTTACAAAGCCTCTGAATAAACCCCTCTCGTAGACGTAACAGAGTGGTGGAGGTGGTAGTTAACAGCACGTCAACGAACCACGGAGCCACAGCTGTTTGATTTTCGCCAGAGCTGTCGTCCTGCCGGTTTGCACCGACAACAACCGTCGTCATGGCTGAGAGCGAAGGTAATGGATTCTCAACTACGCAAAGGTCAGTGCCGCCTGCTCCTCAGTATCACTACATGAAACCCCGCCCGTTCGCGGGAAGAGCAGGAGAAGATGTGGATGCGTGGTTGACACATTACCAAAGGGTGAGCCCGTACAACTGCTAGGATCCCACCGACCAACTGGGAAGTGCCACGCTGTTTCTCACGGAAGCCGCCCTGATGTGTTACGAAAACCATGAAGATTCACGTGGGATCGTTTCGCTGAAGAACTCGAGAAATGCTTCGGCGACTCTGATTCGAAAAAGAAAAGCTTGGAGCGCACGTTGGGTCAAAGAGCCCAGGCTCCTGGAGAACCTGGAGAAACGTGTATTACCTACACAGACGAGGCTCTGATGCTCTGCTAGATTATATACCCATATATGTCTGAAGAGAACATGGTTGGACACCTTCTGAAGAGTATAGCAGAGGATGTCTACAAATTTTTGATAGGCAGGGAAGAACTCACTTCCGTCTCCGCTGTACAACGTCACTGCCGTACTTTCGAGAAGCTGAAGACCCGTCGTATTGCCCCGAAATTTGGTAGGCTGGCAAATTGTGACAACAGTCACCAGCGTCGACGTGAGCCCGTCCGCCGACCTTGCCGTTACTATTCGGGCCATAGTAGGTGAAGAGCTGCAGCGACAATGTGGTTTGACGAAACCATTCCTCATCCGCCTACCAGTCCACCCTACTACACGGCGGTGCCACTAGCTCCTTTGCAACCATCGGTATGTGTGACAGACATCTGTGAAACTAGAACTCCGTGGCCACGTCGTGACTCGTTCGCGGCCGACCAGCGATATGGCTAATGCCTTCGTCACAGCCCCGCCACACAGAGGTGACCAGCCCCGCTCAGCAAGCTCGTCACCGACCCTTCATAGCTGAGCGGTCTGATGATGATTATGATGATGCTGACGATGATCCTTGATACTCTGGCGCACACCCACAAAGGGGGATCGGCCAAGAACCGGGCGGCAGGATCTTAAATAAAAGGCTTATGGTTTTTTAAACACAACAAAACTTTGGAATGAAAAAAAATATATAGAAAGAAAAGCCAAAAATTGAAAAAGTAGTATATCTGAGCAGGGAGCGATGCAGGCTATCAGATGCGATTTGAGACAGAAGTAAAGGTAGGTCTGAAACGAATGATATATATATATATATATATATATATATATATATATGAAGGTATGGGATATAGCACAACAGGAGCGTTGTCAACAAGGATAAATATATTTATTTCCCAACAGTTTCAGGAGGGGTCCTCCCTTCATCAGGGGATGAGTTATACTAATATGAGCTTATAAACTTCGCTGCGGCCGCGTCCCTCTCGCCTTGAAAGATGTTTGCGAGAGTGAGAGGGAACTGGAAAAGGTAAGCAAAAACAAAAAAGGGGAAAGAAAAAAGACGAAAAAGAAAAAAAAAGAAATTAAAAAAGATGAAGAACCACTGGCAACACTGAGAACGAAAGCAACTGTCCGTGTACGTCCACATACGGTTCATATCACGTGCTGTTCAGTTCTCGACGTGTGTCGGGCCACCCAAGATTGTCGCCGCGGTGCCGGGAGGGTCCGTGACGGCGTGCGTAAAGAAAGGGTTTCCCCGTAATGGGTCGGTCGGCGTGCGGCGTGCGTAAAGGAAGGGTTTCCCGTTAATGGGTCGGTCGGCTATTTACCTTTAATCTTCGTCCGCTTCCCTTCAATGGCCATCAAGTGGTAGGCGAACGTGAACACTTTGTATGTGCGTGTGGAAAAAAGAAAAAAAAGACAAAAAAAGAAAGGACAGTGTACACGTACGAGTCAGTCAGAAAAAAGCATGGTCTCCAGCTATCAATCTTTGTCACCAATTTCCTCCTGGCTTACTTCTCGAAGGCAGTTGAGTTTTCCGGGGTCCTCGTTGATGCCGGCTACTAATGTTCGAAATTTGAAAATAAAATATGCCTCACGGTGTTCGCGCTCGCGTCTGTTTGAGAAACCGGACTGCAAAAGAGTTACGCTGATATTTTCAAAACTGTGGTTTGGCAGGCGCAGATGCCTAGATAAAGGTAGCTTCGGCAGTGAAGTGGCGTGGTACCGCTGATTATAGAACCGCAGCCGAAATGGCGTGTCTGTTTGGCTGATATATTCTTGTCCGCAGATGTTGCAATGTAGCATGTATATTACGTTACTGGAGTCACAATTAAGGCTTTCAGTTATGCAGAATTTGAAATCCGAGAAGTTCGGTTTGGATTCACGTGTTGTGACCATCTGTGGGCATACCTTGCATCGAGCTTTTCCGCAAAGATGGCACCCTGATTGAAATTTGGGGGTGTTTGTTTTTGTTCTGACAAGAATGTCCTTCACATTTTTAACCTGGCGGTACACCACGTGAGGTGGCTTCGCGAAAATAGAAGTTAGTCGTTTGCTTTGCCTGATTATGTTGAAATGGCGGGAAAGTATGTTGTTGATTCGTGGCGCTGATGAGGAGTAAGTTAGTACGAGGTTCGTTTAGGAAGTCGTTTTAGATACTCTGTTTGGTCCCTTAATTATATTATTCCTGTTCACGTTGCGAGCACGTAGTATGCCATCGACAATAATGTCTTCCGGATAATTTTGTATCAATGAGGAATGCTTTAGGTGTTCCGCGTGTCTGTCAAATTCCCACATATCGGTGCATATTCTTAAAGATTATTCTTAAGAATATTCTTAAGATTAAAGGTAAATAGCCGACCGACCCATTAACGGGCAACCCTTCCTTTACGCACGCCGCGCGCCGACCGACCCATTACGGGGAAACCCTTTCTTTACGCACGCCGTCACGGACCCTCCCGGCACTGCGGCGACAATCTTGGGTGGCCCGACACACGTCGAGAACTGAACAGCACGTGATATGAACCGTATGTGGACGTACACGGACAGTTGCTTTCGATCTCAGTGTTGACAGTGATTCTTCCTCTTTTTTACTTTCTTTTTTTTCTTTTTCGTCTTTTCTCCTTTTTTGTTTTGTCTTTCCTTTTTTAGTTCCCTCTCACTCTCGCAAACATCTTTCAAGGCGAGAGGGACGTGGCAGCAGCGAAGTTTGGAAGCTCATGTCAACATAACTCATCCCCTGATGAAGGGAGGACCCCTCCCGAAACTGTTGGGAAATAAATATATTTATCCTTGTTAACAATGCTCCCGTTGTGCCATATCCTATACCTTCACGAAGACTAACTGGCCCAATGAATTATTACTCCCACTATATATATATATATAAATATATATATATATATATATATATATATATATATATATATATATTGGCAGTTTAACATGGCATCGCTTTGTTTCAAATATGTATTGATATACCGCAGAGCAGACGTCCCTGTGGCTATAACCAAATTTAATGCTGCCTAACGACAAAATTACTGCCACATTTAATTCTAATCCTAAATTTTCTAGTGGAGCTACAAGGTATTTTTTCCGCTGATGAGAATATTGGCAACAGAACAAAAAAAAATAATCTATCGTTTCCATTTCTTCGCAAGTCTGACATAAAGGTGACGCCATTAGACCAACTTTATGCAAATAATAATTCAGTTGCGGAATCCTGCAACGCAGTCTTGTAAAAGCGACTTCCAAGCGCCGTGTTGCGCACCACTGTCAATTCCAGCGGCATCTTAGATGTGCGAAATCTCGATATTTATTCATTGAGTAGCAGTCGTCTTCATGCAAGCAGAGGTTTCTAAACCTTATTGCTGTCGCGTAAGCCGTATCAGGCAAAATCGGGATAAGGGGACCGCTAAGAGATACTGTGGCTAGAGCATGCGCCATCTGATTGCGATATATGCCACGATCGCCTCGTACCCATAAGAGCTGCAGTTTTTTAGATGCGGAAGCATCTTATACTCGCGCCTTGTAGTGCGCCGTCCGCACCGCTTCTCGAACATTCGACAGCTGACGCGCGCGCATGCGCCGTCGCGCCGTCGCCATCTGTGCCGCACGCGCGCTTCTCCTTCGAGAACATTCGACAGCTGACAGCGCATGCGCCGTCGCGCTGTATATATACTCAAGGTCGGCGCTCGCTCGCTCAGTTGCCGCTCGTCCGTTGGTTTGTACGGCGCGTCGACGTCCGAAGTCGCCGTGAAATGAATGCCAACGAATCCACAAACAGAATGATCGACGTCGCTTCGACCAGCGCCGGCCAAACTGTTGGCGGAACCGCTTCCGCATCCTCCTCAGTGTTCCCCCGAGGGAAGCTGCGGGCAATTTTTTTTTTCAAGTTTGTCGGCATGAGTGTTCGAAACATGTGCATCAGTGTTACGTTGGCTCCTGAAGATAAAGCAGCACATACTGAAAAAGAATCTCTAATTACGACTGCTTCCGATTCGCCCAAAGGAAGTTTCCGTACGTCCAGTACAATAGCAAATAATTCTGCTATGAAGATTAGTGTGTAATCTGGGAGTCTAACCGTAAAAGACCAGTCAAAGAAACGTGAGATGATACCTGACCCAGCCTTTTTATTTGATATGGATGCATCAGTCGCAATTATGTTGTTCATGTTCACGTGTGCCAAGTTTTCCTGCAGCCGATCAATTAAAAGTTGAAATGGCATTTGCTTTGCGTAAGTGGGATAAATATTCTCAAATTCTATTTGAAAAGCTAAATTAACGTTTCTTGTAGAGAAAATATGTTTTATTTTGACGTTCAGTGGTTCCTGCAGCGCTTGAACGAACATGATCTGTGGGCAGTGGAATTGCGACCACCAAGTTTCAAAAAGTAAGCTTGGTTCTTTAATACCAGCTTAAAACGATGCTCTCTGGGGCACAGTGTATAGATTTAAAAATGTTTGGATAGTAAGCATTTTGAATCTATTCAACAATGACGGTAGACGCGCTTCCATGTATAGCACATTGTTAGCAACAAACTTGGGCAGTCCAAGGCACAGTCGCAAAGCCTCCCTTTCTAATGGTATTAGCGGTCTTATTTTATATGTCGCACTAACCAAATATAGGACACAGCCGAATTCCATGATAGGACGAATGTACATATTATAGACCATTACCAATGCATTTCTTCGCAACCCCCTTTTTATGTTGCTGAGCTTGCGTAACCACCCCATGGCTCGTGTTGCTTTGGACCCTATGTGATCGATGTGGCTTTTCCAATTTAACGGGCTGTTATATATGATGCCTAAGTATTTGAGTGAATCCACCTGGGGAATCTGCTCTGTGCCATACATCAAGGAGATGTTTACAGGATCCCTGAATGAGAACGCTAGAAGCACGCTTTCGTTTACGTTTAGAGACATTCCAATTTTTTCAAGCCATTCCTCTATCATGTTTAGGTAATTTTGTAATGTCTAATAAAGTAATTGCAGATCACTGTTTGTCGCTAAGAAAACAATGTCTCGGCATTGGTTCAGCGAAGGTCCTCCTCGTCTCGCACCACCCTGTTCTCCACTACACCGACGCACATACCTAAATTGCATATGTGGTAACAATATCAATAATGGGTGGTGCGTAAGGCAAAACAAACAAGTGTTACAGCGTCATAAAGCACAGCCCCAGCACTAGCTGAAGTTATTGAGGAAAATATCAAGGACACTAAAAGGGCCAGTTTCACATGAAAAAAGTACGCACAAGGTAACATTTACTTCATATCTGAATGAAGCAGATTTATTGGTTCTACGAGTTTCTAAAACATCTTTGATACCTAAAATTACGGGAATAGGTACGCACAGTACGATACAGTTACCTATATAAATGAAGAGCAAGCGTAATAAATATTTTGTAAAACTCAATCATTTCGTAGTACTATACAATAACTTTTGACGACGCTCCTAGTGATCTAACGTTGTGTATTTATCAATGGGCCCAAGACAGCATGACTACTCAATCTTTTTATTCTGGGAAAACTCGCTCTGCACTATCGGTGAAGATTTGAACTTGATAGCGTTAAAACTTCATCCCGAAGAAATTTCGGTATGAGTAAAGGCTTCGTTTGTTCACAGATGAAAATCACGACGAATGATTAAACCTAAAATCTTGAACAGAACTAAACTGAAAAAAGCGATGCCATCTGGGTAACTGTCGCGTTCTCCACTTGTGCCACGTTGTCTTTCTCCATGTGATGCCACTTTGCCGCAAAGCGTTGTCCAATGTGTTGTACACTGGGACTGGTCGCACTCTGTCGTTCAATATATTTCACGTTGCGATCCAGGGGGTTTTTTTGGGGAGGGAGGGACAGAGCATACGGTTCAATGGAAGTCAGTAAACAAAACAAAACTCGCAACACAAATACACATTTATTATCTGCTGCATCAAATGCGAGAGTAAATGTGAATGGCCGTTAAGCTCGAAGAGGACAATTATAAGTTTAAGACCAGGGAACAAAGTGAAAACGTTGTCGTTCCTTCTATATACAATAAAAATTGGCACAGACGCTAACCAAACGTAACGACTGTTTATACGAGAACATATAAAATGCCTATAGAGCTAGGTATGCAACACCGCAACACCAATTGACCTTTCAGCAATACGCTTTCGTGCGCTCATTCCTGAAGCATTTTCAAGACCTGTCGTGAGTGCGCAGTAAATATCTAATTTTCATACAGGATAGCTGTTCGATCCATACTGACACCCTAATTGTTTCCGATTGCATTTGTTGGGTCCACACTGCCAATGGGAGATCATCTTAACACTCTCAAATTTAAATTTCCCACATTCTTGCATTGAACTCTAACAAGCGCACAAACAGTTATTCCTTCAGAAAACCTGCGAAAAAACTCTGCTTTTACTCTTCTTGTACAGTTCGTTTTAAGAAAAATATGAGTGAAATTTCGTTGGGCACATAACCTAATTAGTAATAATTGTAAATAACTATTTTCGATTGCATAATATGCAAGTCACTAACTTTTTATACAATGTTAAGTCAGCAATACCTGCTTATCACCACACCAATAGTATCTTTGTTCCGGTCATATATTCCCTGTACCAACTGTGATACAGCGGGCATTACATGGTTAAATTATCAATCTCTTCTCCTGTCGTCCTTGGGTAGATATAAGCTACCACCCGAGGCGTAAGTAGTACTTGTCTGCATACGCATTCCTGAACGCAACAAGCAACACATCAGTTCGGCGTTTGTCGCAAGCGTGGAGTAATTTCATTTGAAAAGCGACGAAATACGACAATGCTACGTCTGAAACATTGAAGAGGCTATGAGATAACTTCAAGTGAACAGAGTAAAAATATGTATGTTAGTGAGTAGAGACTCTGAAGCTAGGCCTGAAAATAGTTAAAAAAGCGAAAATAGTTTAAGCGAAGAGGTTGTCGTTTTTCAAAGGGGTATACACAGAAGAGGGCTTCATGCCGTGTTCCTTTGCTAATAGAACCAGAAAGATCTGCTTCGTTGCACAAGAGATTCAGAAAAAAAACTGCAGGCTCTAACGGGCACATAAACATTCCTAACGAGAAACCTGAGATGACCGTTGTTCATGAAGGACAGAAATGAAATCAGGAGACAAATGCGTTTGAAGGTTTTAAGCTTCTTTCTTACGTGAACATGAGATAAACTCGAAGAAAATTCAAAAAGCACAAACGGTACCACAAGCACGTTATTTCGAAATGAGTCTGGCAGCTCGTTTGGAGGAATGGAAGGCCCATAGGGTGAAATTTAAAAGGGATCATGAGAGGAACAGAACGACAACGATAAAAATAACAAGGTATATGCACGAGTAACAATCAGAAGCGTTTTAAAAACTGAATCTTGGTCACGCGTATTTCTCTTACGGGCTGCTGCTGCAACATGCTACATGCACAATGCCGCCATTCTATCAAATATGTGCTTGAAAAAGTTTGAATGGGATTCATGGTGAAAGCTTTTAGGCCACGGCCAAATTGTGTCCCTTGTCACAAGAAATTTTTCCGTCTCATATTTCGAGATTTCGTAAAACGGCCCGCGTTTCCCCTTTTACTTCCTTTTCTTTACGCCGGTATTCTATCTTTTTTAATGAGGTGCACTGCACAGTCATATCGAAGTATAAACGCAGTGCGCTTGAAGATTGTGCCCTAAGGCGAAACACATAAAATTTCTAAGGTTCCGCTATACGCACTTTTTATGTTATATTGGAACAGAATTCATTCTCCAGTCTGTCTGCATTTGATTGGTACAGTGAAGTTTATAATTTTGCAAGTAAAATTCATACTACTTTCTTTGTTAACAAATTTATTCTCCGTGCATAGAGGCTCATTGCATGGAGTTTTCGCTCCAGTTGGTTTATATTAGAGGGTGGCAGAACAGAGCAAGTGCCACTGCATTATTAACAAGTCTCGCCATTTCTTGAATCTCTCGTGGATACAAGCATAATTCATTGCGCTTTCGTGGACTATAAGAAATTGAAATTGAGGCATAGCAGAATGTGTACAATATATTTTGATATTTTTTAAAGCGAGTTCTAGGTATGAATGGATCGCGTAGAAAAAGAAGCTATTCGGACACGACCTATTTTACACCAGCAGATGAGGCAAGATTATCTAGAAAAGAGTTAACAAGACACAGCTACAAACTGTGGAATACAGTGCGCGCGCACGCACGCACACACACACATACACACACACACGCGCGTGAGCACGCGCCCCCTCCCCACACACACACGCGTGCGCACGCGCCCACCCACCCACCCACACACACGCACACACACACCCCACACACACACGCACTCCCACACACACGCACACACAAACCCGCACGCGCGCACCCAAGCACACACGCACGCACGCATGCACACATGAACGTGGGCACAAGACGTACACATTATTTTCGTGTGTGCTTCACGTCCATAATTTATGCGTGCTTTGTTATCACTGTTTTAGCCCCCCTAATATACACCAATGGGCCCAAATGACTGCGCTTGTGAGCTTTAAACATTACATCGTAAAGTAAGGTGGTATTTAGTCCTGCGTTATGTTGAAAACGAAAGCGTGCAGTTACATTTGTGTAGCCAGTGCGGTGGGGTACTTACTGTAGCCCAACCAACTAGCTGAAGAAAGGGGAAAGGTGAAAACGCAGTCTTTTTGTGCGCCTCTTCATACCCGTATACAACATATTTCCAGCAAGTCGGAACTAGCACCTACACTCTGATTAACGTCTCTGTCTTTTCTGTACCTTTCTCGCTGTATATGCATTCTACCAAGTGCATTTTTATATTTAAATGCATTTACAACCGTTACAGCTTTTTTTTAATATCCGCATGCATACTGCATAGCTATTTTAGTTTCGTAAGGATATCTCTCTATCGATAGGAGCACACGTGCCATGAATAAAGGTGCTAAATTCAACATGGAGTGTTAACGTAAACTTGTTAGCATAAGCGAGACACCGGATAAACAAAACTACCACGGGACATCGAAAGAAGAAACAAGAGCAAGGGCTGACAGACAACAACGAGTCTTATTTCACCGCAATGAAATATGGTATCATGGAAGAAGGAAGTAAATATGATGACCAGCAGATACGTGAAGACTGCATTCAACACTCAAGATAATCATGTTCGTTCTTCAGTAGCGCTACTGATATCATGCTAAGAGATCACTCGTTGTCATCCTTTTTCAGTGAATATACAATCTATTGCAGCAAAACAAAACCTAATTTGTGTGTCTGTGCTTCATCTCGTGCTTGTGTTTGCTATGCCCGGTGTAGAACTGTTCCCGAGGTATAATTTAATTGTGGAATACACGACTGACTGCTTGAGCTACGTGTGAACTCTAAGAAAAAGAAATGTCCCGTATATACTTGTTACACTGAACACGTCATCGACACACGATAGACTTGCGTTTGGAGAGAGAGAACAAAATGTTTACTCAATATTCTGCACCATAAAATTGGTGAATGGTATTCCGGAGGCGCTGCGTTAGAGTGCCTCGTGCGTGCAGAGGAGGTGAACGAGTGCATCAAGTCGCGTCACACGTGAGACATGAGCGCTATCTGGCAGTTATTTTGGAAAACGAGGCGCATGGCTGTCTCGCAGGCGATAAGGTGTAGAAAGCAAGGCGACGGGTAGGTGCCACCACCGTGTCAACTTAGCAAAGCCGATGCAAGCGTTGCATCGTCAGCGCAGCGTGCGAAGCGCTACGGTCCTTATAATGACCTATGTATGCCTTTTCTAGTAAACAGACACATATACAGAATATTGACGTGTATTTATGGTACCTCAAATATGCGCAATATTTGTTTTTAATTTACAATCACACCAATATGAACGCAAAATCTTGAGCAATATTGATGGGCGCTGCAGATGGGGTCCACGTTTAGTATATTGTTTGGTGCCGCTTAAAGTATCGTCAAGAACGGACAAACAGACAACTGTATAGACAGACAGACCAAAATTCTTGCGTTGGAGGTCCTCAAGAAAACTATCATCTTTGAAAAAACAAATCTGTTATATTGTAGCTTCTAGGAGAATTTCAGTTTGATCACACTCCACTGTGACGGCAATTGCCTGACTGGCGTTGTCGTCTATGATAACTTGAACGACTCAAAAGTTGTCTTCTTTTCTTATTTTCGGTCTTGCCAAATTTGAAGCACTGTTTGTTACACCGGAGTACCTTTTATTGTTTCCACACTGGGTAGCTGCTGAGATACACTTTTGCTATCAGTTTGCTATGATTTATCTGTTCTTTTTCTGTGCTGTAGGGGCGTGAACAAAATTTCTTTGAGTCCTATTTATATTGGTCATGCACAAAATGTATTTTTGAGTGGCTTCAGAACAAGCTTCATAGTTTCTGTACTTTATCTCGTGAAATTCTATGGGGTAGCCATTCTAAATACAGAAATCTTTGAAAACACTGTTTATTTAAAAAAACTTAATGCTGCGCTAAAGGTGTCATAATAGGACGAGAAGTTAAAATTTTTAAATGAGAATATAGTTCCCTATGGCCAATAGGCATAGGCCTACCTGTAATGAAATCGCTAAACACACGAATCAGAGATAAATATTGCTTAATGAACAGACTTCAACATGTTACGACTCTATTTAATTGAGGAGCACCAGCATATTTCGAAAGTGGCTGCTCTCACAAATTATGCAGTACAGGCCACACTTTATTTCGTACACCGATTGTTTTTCAGTGATATGGAAAGGAATTCTATTTACTCCCGCTATATTAATTCAGAAGTTGTACAAGGAGTGATATCCTTGCAATTCAGTCGTATTGTATTTGTCTGCTGCATATTCCTTGGAGCGAGTAATTACGAAAATGGTTCGACTACGTCATCAAATTCCCCACTCTCACAAAAGGTGTTTGTGTCATTAGGTAATCAATAGTACAAATGCAAGGCTTCTCGAACTCAAGTGCGTTTTCGTCCAGAGAAAGTGAAAACCGTACCCTTTGTGACATTCGCTCTAAAAATGTGACAGCAGCAATTTATGATAACTCACGAGTTATTACAACTGGTGAAAACGGGCGTGACAAAATTTCACTTAGAGAAAAAATGTGCTGGTGGTGTCAAGAGGAATAGTGGCGCCCGGTAGCTGGTTGTGTCGGAATCGCTCAAACTTTTCCAGATGATTCCCAAGTATAACACCGGAAGTAGCACCTCTCAGGGTGGAGGAATCAGGTGTCTTGCAGGTAGAGTCTTTGATATATATTGTAGAATATCTTTGCTATACGGTCGTTTATAGGTTATATGTAGCGACCAAGCATTAAAATTCCGATAGTTTAACTGAAAACTTAGTTAAATGGCAGCAAAGTTTGGCGTTAGTGTTAGGGAAAAGTTTTTAGACGAGCATCCAGTTTTTCTCACATCTAATTGCTTACTGAGCGACAAACGTGCCATAGCTGTGTGACCTAGTAAGGTGCAGTTCGTGTCGGAGGTGTCAATCAAATTTAAGGGCATTCAAGTAAATTGATATGAGAGCAGTAACATCATATATGATGCCCTATGTGCATCCATACGTGTCACATAGCGCATAGCGCATGCCACAGTACTGAAAAAACACACGCAACAAATAGGTAACGAGAGGTGAGGCATGTACGCCCGTTGACATAAAGAAGAGGAAAGTCGATTGTAAAGAGGGAGACAGCGGCTGCACACGTAACTTAGCATACGCAAGGCAACCTTCGATTTACATAAAAGGCAACACGCAACATAAAAGGCAACATAAAAGGCAACAAGACTGGAAGTGCGTTCTTGGTTGAAAAAAGGTTTGTCCTCTGTACACGACTAGGAGCGCAATGATTCGAGGTCACGCGCTGAATTGCGGCCGTCTTTCGTGCTACACTGTAAAGCCCCATGTGCTCGCGCACCCATGGCAACAACACGGACAATGAACGTTCTTTTCGGCAGCCGAGGATGCCGCGCTCAGAAGTGTGTTTCTTTGTAGCGATCATTGTGCCCGGCGACGGTGCCACGACCGAAGAGTCCCTCTGTGTGCTCATGTCATATATCACCACGCCCTGAGCACAGGGCTCCTAAGGCGAAGCTGCATTTATACGTGTTTTTCTGTCAGTCATAAAGGCAGTGCGATGGATCAAGGAGCGCTAGGCCTCCGCAGGGCACAAACGTGCTGCTTTGTCAAGAAACCAGGGAAAGAAAACTTTGCCGGCCGTTGTTCAAGAAGGGAGTAGTCTCCGTAAAGTACGTTAGCTATGCTCCCGTAACGCTTAAGTCTCAATCTTTTATTTGGAAACACATTTGCCTTTCTAACACTGTGGTATCCTACTACGTAAACTCAATTGCTTAGGTGGGTTCCTAATTTGAGGCTGCTGTTGCGCATTAGCGTCGGGTGAAGGACTTGCCCACACTGGTGGAAGGTATAGCCATATGATGGGTCTAACTTTCATTGAAGTTGCGCTGGTGGTCGTGGTAGTGATGGTGGAACTGACAGTGCTGGCAGCAAGTTTGTTGAGAACGCCAGCAAATTATTGGTCGGGGCCTAGAGCGACCTTCGAAAA
The DNA here is from genome assembly GCF_043290135.1 of Rhipicephalus microplus. Taxonomy (NCBI): domain Eukaryota; kingdom Metazoa; phylum Arthropoda; class Arachnida; order Ixodida; family Ixodidae; genus Rhipicephalus; species Rhipicephalus microplus. The sequence goes on from NW_027464588.1 coordinate 10,222,645, forward strand.
ATTGGGAAGACCTGTTTCTTAGCTGCCTCACAGGCTTACTGGTTGTCGCATAAGAGCATCTTAATCTTACGATATTGTGGCTCATACCAATGTTGCTTCGTGTGGTGTACTGTTTTGTAAGATACATTGATCGTTAGTTACAGTGTTATAAAGAAAGCGATTATCATAGTTGCTAGGTAGAACTGTCTTGCCTAGTTCCACGCAGGACACTTGGGCGCAATGATAAACCTTAAAGTAAAAGAAAGCTGTGTATGCTTTCATTCCGTTTCGCAATAAGCTGCTTGCTGTGAAAGCAGTGAAGCGGTGAAGTTGGAAAGCCAAAGAGCCGCAGTAGCTTACGCAAGGGTGCTACCACGGGAAGAAAGCGATAGCTCTCCACGCGCCACAGATGTAGCCAGCGGCGCTTTCATTTATTCTATAGGAGCTGTCTCTTATAGTAACCCCACAGCTGTGGCTCTCAGAGGTTGTATATAGCGATGCAGCAGTTGCAGAAAAGACCATGTAAATCAAGAAGGCTCACAAGACAGCAGCCAGCAAGCAATGTGAACAACAACAACAAAAAATCAGGAGCATGGCTGAACCTGAAAATAGTACAATGGTGTCTACTCCCACCTTTTCTTATTTCCATGCGTGGCCTTGTCTTTGTCATGAAAAGCCTGCAAAGCTTCTTGCGAACGAAGGATAAGTGTAGGGCAGAAAATCTAGTGTGCCCGTCAAAGCTACGGAGCAGGCAGTATGCAAACCTTAAATAGAGAAGGAAATTAAGTTCAGCGGACAAAAAAGATTCTGCCACCTTAGTAACAACCCGGCGCTCTAAATGGACCAACGAAGACATGACAAAGTGACCATGGAAAGTTTCACTGGTGCGTTTTCAGTTCATATTGGCCGCGAGGACCTCCACTAGAGAGGCTAGCTCTGCGATAGTTTTGACGTCACACATAGGATAGTAGTTGCTAAATATGGTAGCTTTGCTTTCGCGACACTTGAATTGTTCTCCATGGCGTCACCAATTCTTCGTCGCCACTTTACGATGCAAATTAGACATGAGAATGCCACCGGGGGTACCGATTCATACAGTTTGCTTGCCCGTATTATGAGATCTCACTACTTCTTTATGCACTGAACTTCAAAACATAGGAAAGTGCGCACGGTGTCCACATCAAAAGCGGGAGAAATGCGGTGTTCTAGCCGACAAAGTCAAACCGGCATCCTATGAAAGACGTCCACACGTAGGTAGCGTCACGGTATGTCATCGGGTCAAATATTCGCCACATTTAAAAGGTAGAACATGGACGGCGACAGTCTCGGAGTTCTTCATCCGCCAGTATTTATTAAAGTGGACAACTTATTCAATACTTTTGATAAACAATGAAATGAAGCACATATAATTTCAGTAGAAATTTGGGCGTTTCTTAAAACCTTGTATTTCGCAAAAAATCTTATGTTGTGCTTCAAGGAGGAACTCTGCTTTCTCGTCCATACTGAAATAATGCCGCTTTTAAATATTGACAGTCCAAATTTCAAATTTTGCCAGACACTCGTTAATCGTTTTGTTTAAGCAATAAATGACGACTCAAAACGGAAACTCTGAGAGGGAGTTACTCCTTCCTCCATGGTCTGTATCAGATGACGTCAATAATTCTGATACACACCACCAAGGCTGGCGAGAGTGTAAACATAGCTCACGTGCTTTTTCTGACGTGCGGAAAGCCATTGAGCTATGTGATTCGACGCAAATTCAACCTGTGCCCGCACGTCTGAGCGCACCAGTGTTAAGTTCAGCGATGACTTCAGCTACTATTTGAGTGCGATAGCATCGTATTTTAAATTCAAATGACCGGCGAGGAAACTATCTCACGTGTCCCGAATAGATCTCCTCGTTGCTTAATATTTGGGTGAATTCAACGATCACTACCTCGCTGTAGGCAGTTGAAAAACTGAACTGCACTCGCTTCGTCATCCCCTCGTAAAAGAAAGCGTGCGCTGCAGCGCTGCACCCGTCTACTGGGAAAGGCAGGCACTTACATTGTGTGCATTTACAGTATGACCTTCCGTTACAGATCATTCTAGAGTTGGATGCCAATTTACAAAATTCGTTTTCTAGAAAACTCGGGGTAGTATAGGTAGGCGCATATTCTCACGGTACCCACGAAAGCACATGTTCAAAGCTTTTTTTTAAGTCTATAAATATAAAAAAATGTTTTGTGATGCTTTGTTATTGGCAGGCTACAATTGAATTGTTATTGGCGGGCTACAACTGGATGGGTCTAACATAGGGCATACTACTCGGTTCATTCCTAATTCGTTCATTTGCCAGCAAGGGTCCTAATCCATGAAGATGATCTGTGGGGTTTAACTTCCCAAAGCCGCCATATGATTACGAAAGACGCCGTAGTGGAGGACTCCGGAAAATTTGACCACCTGGGGTTCTTTAACGTGCTCCCAAATCTGAGCAAACAGGCCTACAACATTTCCGCCACCACCGGAAATGCAGCCGCCACAACCGGGATTCGATCCCGCGACCTGCGGGTCAGCAGCCGGGTACCATAGCCACTCTACCACCGCGGCGGGGCGAAAGGTTCCCATTCCGGCATACATAATCATTTTGGGTATAAAGCAAAGCTTAACTTTTCAGTTTCCAAGAAACCATCGCTCCTTGTCACGAGCTACATAATACAAGAGTGCAACGAAAAGGAATGTTCTCCTTCCGGCCCTATGGCTAGAAGTGGCACTGGCTAGCAATCCTAATTACACGTACAAGTAAAGCCATTTTTTTTATGTATACGCATTAGTCCACTTCGACTGAACACTATCACGACGTTGCCTATTCTTTCTTTGACCTCTTATATGTTAACTTTTCTGGAGCACCTTGCCGAGGTCTTCTTATGTTCCGCCTATCAAAGGAGTGCACCCCTCTATTCATTTCTTCTTCATGTAAGAAAAAAAAATTGTAACGACATGACTCAGCACTCCTTGGTACGTTCCTACGAATTTGCGCTTTTGTGCACATTACACTCATTTATTATTGGCTTTGATAAATGATGGAGGTCAGAAAAGCATCTGCAAACAATTTTTTATTATATATGTTCGATACCACCAAACATTTCTGGGTTCAGGTAAGTCTGCGGGCCTTGAAGTTGCGGTGCTGACTATAGCCACAGCAGATGTGATGCCAATCTCTAGCAATGCATGAAGGTGGGTGTAAATTTCTAAACACACAGTGCGAAATTTCTTTGTGGTACCTCTTGCGAAAGTAGACCTGCATATAGGAAAATTTATTCTGCTATAACAACAGCATAAAACCTAGTCGCAGTGAAAGATGAACTAGATTTCCTGAATAATATTTCCAGATTTATTTTCTAGATTTAAGTTTGTCTACGTAGCGATTTGTTTTGCCGTTGGTTCTTTTGCCGTCTTCCCAGCAGTGTGCGTACCACTTGCTACATCAATAATAAACACGTGTAACTGTACAAGTCGAAAGATCCACTTCTAAATTACCTACAATAGCTCCGGGAAGCAGCGCAATTTCATGCAGCACTTGAATAAATATGGCCTATCATTTCAGTCTCTGCAGCTCATACATCCCTCCCACCGCACCAGCTGCTACAAGAACCAGCGTTCGCGATCAAAATAGACGACAGGTTTTTGCGTATCCTGGATGAAAACCCATGCCATGTGGAGATGCTTTTTTTTCAGTTTATCATAAACTTTGCAATGCAGTCCGGCGAGCGTGAATCATTTTGAAAGCAGCGACGACGACATAACCACTCGTATAGGAAACGTTTTGATCCGATCGAAGTAGAGGTTTGAGATGTTCTTGTGCGACAGGTTTCCCGGGAAGCGTACGCCTTGCCAATGAAGAATGAGCGTAAAGTATGTTTGCAATGGAAACAGCAAAGAAGGCAGATTTGTCGACTGTGATGTTCTCTATATAATACAGCACTTACTTCCTGCTTGCGAATGATCAATCGCGCAATGCGTAAGTATCACTCAAAGAAGCGAATGTGCCGTGCGGGATTCAGAAGGCAGGTGCTGGACACTTTCCGATAATGTTATAAATTTTGAGGAATTTGCATGCGTCTGGCGCGTATCTCGAGTTATCGGCAGATTGGTAGGATGTCTTACCCGTTTGCATGGACGCCTGTATGTGTGTGTACTCATCTGTGTATGGATATATATAAACGATGAAAATACTTGGAGGAACCGATTTTAGCGGCCCTCACCACGCTCCAATGCTCCCGTCAACCCTTCAGTCTTGCGATACGCCTTTGACGTGGTTGGTGAATAATGTCCGCGTCTTTCTGTAGTGTGAAGTGTCGAGCCAGTTTGTTTATGTTTAAGGCTGCAAGAGGGGGGACTACTTGAGCGCGAGGCCCTAGAAAAGAAGAACAACAAAAAAGTGGGCAATCGGCGTCGCATTATCTCGAAAAGTTCGATCTTCCATATCACCCGTCGTCGTGCTCTTTCTGTATCCCTCTGCTGGCCTTAGAGAAAAATGTTCGACGATAAAGCAAAAAAAACAAAGCCCATCTTCAGGGCTGTTGAGTTTATATTACGTTTAGATTGACAACTCTCCCGTAGCATATGGATATTCATGCGACCAACAGAGCACTCAAAAGTCCCTGCATGAACGATGAGCTACACAAAACAGTACACCCAAATTTTACTGTGTGTGAACATGACACTTATGAATAGAATAACCTGAGTATAATGATAATTTGCATGTGAAAACCGCAATATGCTTTAGACGCATGTTGTACTGAGGGGCTCCAGAAAGTTTGACTTTGTGGTGCGTTTCTATTTCCATGCACATCACACAATACGCCGGCCGCAAGCGTTTATTTCTTTACTGAAATGCGACCGCCGCGGCGTGATGAAGCCCGTGATTTTAGCGTCCGCAGCCGAAAACCGCAGCCGCTGTCCACCGACGTGAACAGGTTAAGATAACATAGCCCCAACGCGATGGCCTAGTGGCTTAAGTACTCGGCTGCTGACCCGCAGGTCACGGGATTGAATCTCGGCTGCGGTGGTTGCATTTCCAATGGAGCTGGAAATGTTGTAGGCTCGTGTACTCACATTTGGGTGCACGTTGAAAAACCCGAGGTGGTCGAAATTTCCGGAGTGCTCCACTATGGTGTCTCTCATATACATATGGTGGTTTTGGGACGTTTATTCTCACATCTCCATTATCAATTAAAATAACCTGTGCAGTTACTTGCAACAATTGAATGTTGTATGTTCACCGATTATCGGAAAGATAAAGATATTTTTTGACGCAGTTTTACCATAGCTTGCAAATTTATAGAGCATTTCGCATATCTGTAAAAGCCAATGCTTGCGTTAGCGATTCATCTGTATGTTTCATAGTGAACGTAAGTTTTTACGTATTTTTTTGCGATATATTTGGCCATGACCACGTGACCACACTTGTGCTTGCGCTTGTCTGTTTAATGAGTATATATTGGAGGGTGACGAAAACTAAAAGCCAGATCTCTGTTCCTTTCGGTTATTTTTGTGTGACTCTGCGTTTGTGCTCACCATTTATACTACGATGTTCAGAAGAACTTCATGTTGTCCACCGCAAACGCTAGATAATTAGCAGTGGTGCAACTTCTAAGCGAATAAGGTTAAAACGAAACAAAAAACAAACAAACGTGTAGATACATAAAAACGATACTCCGCATCAACTGTTGAAATTATTACCACCCTCATTCCTCCTTTCACATCCTGAAAGTTTTATCTGTCAACGTGCCTACGGTGAGGGCAGCGGCCTTGGATATCCTGATGCTGACTCATTGCGCGCGTTCACCAAGTCATACCAGCTGCCCATCGGTCAGCGAAAAAGCGCGCGAACTTCCGACAGCGAGGTGCCTCGGGGGACAGCAACCGGAAGCGTCCTCGCTTTTCGACCACCGCGCAGACAGTGACAAAGATGAAGCTTCCACGTCCTTGCGCGAAGCTCCGCGGATTGCAAGGCGCTCGTCCATAATTTTAGTTGTTCGCCATGTCGTGTTCACTGACAGTTTTTTTTTCGTTGCAACATGACTGCAAAACGCACTAGTAAAGCCTTCAACGAAGAATTTTTGTTGTGACATGTTTTTTGTGCTCCAGAGAACGAATTGTCGGCATAACAAAGCAGACAATATCTATAGCAAATAATAAGTCGCAAATTGCTTAGGCTTACAGTTCATTCTTGATGTCAGATCGTCGACCTCAAGAATTCGCCGTATTTCTCTTGTCAATCTGCGAAAAAGCGGCCACTAAAAAGGTGTAGCTTCCTCATTGGTGCGATGTCCGCCACTGAAACCGCCCGCGCCATCATCGGCCCGAGATGCTTGGAGATATCACGTCGTCTCGGGAGCCGCATGGGCTGCTTATGGAGCGCTGCCGTGCACGTCGCAAACGAGTTTTAAGTTCAACCTGCGCTGCGGTTTTCTCGAATGCGGAGGTTTTCTCGCAATGTGAACTTCATCTAACCCATTGTAATATGAGTGGCTGCCTCTGAAGCTGAAGAACATGCTGTTCTACAGCTCGATGCAACAGTGCGGTTCTTACGCAAGTGAGCCTGGTGCCAGCCTGCTCCGATACCAGTGAGACAAGAAAGAGCTTGAAGTTTCGGTTGTAAGTTAATGGCGGGCAAGCAGCAATCGGCTAGGAGTCGTGGGTGCAAGTTGCAGTTCCACGACGAACGCTTTTCTACTGCCTAGAGGCTGCGATGTTCGGCCAGTCGCAGAAAGTGGCAGAGAACATCCGTCGCACGCGTTTCCCGCAGGCTGTAAAGCAGCTGAACCAGTTGTCGCTCGTTTCCTTTGCAACTTGTGGAAGCCCACTTGTGAACCGACAACTGCCAGATAAAAGCCCGGAAAGCAGACGACGGCAGAGTGTATCGCATTTCCACCGAGTCCGATCTTCGTATCTTCACGTGATGCATTGTAATCTTCCTTTCGCTCATACCCTAAGGAAGGTATAGTTCACTCTCTTTTCATGTCCTTGCCCTTTCCGGAATCGGTGCGGCGTCAACTTTCCAAAATGAGTCATTCTCTCATTCACTTCAATGCACGTAGCCTTCGCAGGAATATAGATGCAATCACTAACTTCATTTCCTCAGTTCAGCATGCCTTCACGTTTGTACGCATATCAGAGATTTGGCTTTGTGATGCAGATAACTGCATGACCAGTTTCTCGTATTATCAAGGTGAATATTGCCACCGCCAAAATGATAATCATAGGGGTACCGCGATTTTTCTTTCCCAAGATGTCGCTTACACGCGCAGATGTGACCTTGAAATAAATGTGAATCATTGCGAATCAGTGTGGGTAGAGGTTGACCACTCATTCCTTAATAATGAAAAAAATCTCATTCTTGGTTGCATTTATCGCTCACCATTGTCGTACCTTTGCGATTTTTCGCGCAGTCTCAGTGAAGTTTTATCTAAGCTAACTTTTGAAAATAAAAGCGCAGTAATTGTAGGTGATGTGAATATTAATTTGCTTGACACGGACAGTACTTCTGATGCAAATTACACTGATTGTGTCACTGGGTTTGGCTTTGAATCACTTGTTGAGTGTCCAACTAGAGTTGCATCTCATGGTACCGGTACACTCATTGATCACGTGTTATCCAACTTGGCGTCACCACCCTGGGGGGGGGGGGGGGGTTGTCGACACCGATATCACCGATTATTTTCCTATCTTCCTCACATTCAAAACCATAATCCACACACGCAATATTAGCTATACCACATCTGTATTTAGTTCCCATTCTTTTGTTGAGGCTATGCCCTGCCGTGGTGGTCTAGTGGCTAAGGTACTCGGCTGCTGACCCGCAGGGCGCGGGTTCGAATCCCGGCTGCGGCGGCTGCATTTCCGATGGAGGCGGAAAGGTTTTAGGCCCGTGTATTCAGATTTGGGTGCACGTTAAAGAACCCCAAGTGGTCTAAATTTCTGGAGCCCTCCACTACGGCGTCTCTCATAATCATATAGTGGTTTTGGGACGTTAAACCCCACATATGAATCAATCAATCAATCAATCAATATTTGTTGAGGCTATCAGTACAACTGACTGGGCGCCTGTTATGTCTATGTCAGACCCAGATGCATCCTTGCGAGCATTTTGCTCGTCATTTTTACTCGCCATTTCGGGCAACACGCATACTTTCCAATGTAAAAAAAATACAAGTATCCACACAACCCATGGATGACTAATTGTCTTCTAAAAAGTGTATGTATAAAAAAAGAAGCGACAGCCCTTTAATATGCGTCTTGCTAAACGATACAACTTTTATTGCAGTCTATTAAGTACCTTGCTCAAGCAAGCGAAAAAGAGGGACTATGAAAATGAATTCGACAAGAATAAGACTAACTCCAAAAGGCAGTGGCAGCTGCACAACTCATTTCTTGCCCCACCGCGGTGGTCTAGTGGCTAAGGTACTCGGCTGCTGACCCGCAGGTCGCGGGTTCATATCCCGGCTGCGGCGGCTGCATTTCCGATGGAGGCGGAAATGTTGTAGGCCCATGTGCTCAGATTTGGGTGCACGTTAAAGAACCCAAGGTGGTCAAAATCTCCGGAGCCCTCCTCTACGTCGTCTCTCATAATCATATGGTGGTTTTGGGACGTTAAACCCCACATATCAATCAACTCATTTCTTAACAAGCCATCTGCTAATGTCCCTCTAAACAAAATCGACTACAATATATCCATTTTCTCTGAGCCCCAAAAAATTGCCAATGCCTTTTCGGAATACTTTTCTTCCGTCTATACTAACCACCGCCCCCATGCGCAGTCGTATTCTTCTTTGGGACGTACCACGCAGTCATTCTTTTTTTTCCCAACAACACCACAGGAAGTCTTTTCCACTATTGCTAATCTTAAAAATTCATGGCCTGGTTTAGATGACATTTGTGTAAGGCATTTAAAACTGGTTGCACATTTAGTTTCCGATAAGCTGTGTCATATTATCAACCTGATGTTTAAACAGGATTTATTTCCTGCATTCTTAAAAAAGCCAAAGTCGTTCCAGTTTTTAAAAAAGGCGATAAACAAACAGTTTTCAACTACCGTCCAATTTCAATTCTTTCCTGTCTCAGCAAACTATTTGAAAAATTGTTTGTTAAACGTCTGAATGGATATCTAGTTAAATTTAAACTGCTTAAAGACAGCCAATTTGGTTTACAAGTCTAGGTAGGTCTAGGTAGGTCAACAAGTCTAGGTAGGTCAACAAGTCTAGCTGTGCTGTCTCTAACTGATTACACAAAGAAAAGTATCGATTCGGGAAATTTAGTGGGTTCGATTTTTTTAGATCTCACTAAAGTCTTTGACACTGTAAATCATCAAGTCTTATTGCATAAACTCCAGTCCTATGGAATAACAGGCCCTGGGCTTACATTCTTAAGAAATAACCTAGTTGACCGACATTACACAACACACGCCGCAAATACCTTCTCTACAACAAAATATGTTAACCAAGGAGTACCGCAGGGCTCAGTGCTGGATCTTTTGCTGTTTATTTTATATATGAATGATCTTCCTGATGTTCTTAGCTCTTTTGACTGTGGTCACTGTGCTCTATACGCTGATGACACAACAATATCTTCATCTGATGAAAACCAATGATGCTGTTGTTTCAAAGTTAAATCTTGCATTAAGTGCCCTTATGAATTGGTGCAGCAGTAATCACTTAGTTATCAACCCCGCAAAAACTAAATTTATAGTGTTTAAAAGAGCTCATAGGTCAGTATCTGCTATTCCCATAATACAACTTGGTATTCAATCCATTTTTGCTTGTTCTGATGTCGTCTTTCTTGGCATACAATTTGACCCATGCCTTACCTTTCGCAGTCACTTTAACCTTCTTAAGCAGAAGACGGCATTTGGTATCCGTGCATTAATCAAAGCTCACCCTTTCTATTCCCGTGAAGCTCTACTGGCGCTGTATTTGGCGTTCATTCATAGCCATATTACTTACGGTGAAGTCTCATGGGTCGCCACTTATGCTTGTCATTTATCATCAATACAGCACAATCAAAAATCAGTCAATCCGCATTGTCACATTTAGTTTTTCGCAATATAACGCCTACACAATACTGCGCTCTTGCAATATCTTGCCAGTAAATTTTTTGTTCCGGTTAAATCTTGTGACCTTATTCCACAAACTGCTGTGCCCCGCCACGGTGGTCTAGCGGCTAAGGTACTCGGCTGCTGACCCGCAGGTCGCGGGTTCGAATCCTGGCTCCGGCGGCTGCATTTCCGGTGGAGATGGAAATGTTGTAGGCTCATGTGCTCAGATTTGGGTGCACGTTAAAGAACCCCAGGTGGTCAAAATTCCGGAGCCTTCCACTACGGCGTCTCTCATAATCAAATGGTGGTTTTGGGACGTTAAACCCCTCATATCAATCAATCACAAACTGCTGTATAATCAACTCGCATTCCCATTTATTACATCTGATATTTTGTAGAATAATATTGCGACCAGGTTTGCGGCTGATAAAAATTTCCTGTTACACCCTGCTCATACTAATAATCGGCAAAAAACTTCCGCTTTCAGTGCGATATCCTTTTGGAATGCGTTACCTTCTAGCATTTCGCGTTGCACTTCAATTGCTTTGTTGAAAAAGTCCGTCAAAAATCTTTTTCTCGAATGACCTTACTTGTGATTGTTTACCTGTTTGACTCGTTTGTTCTTCGTTTTTTTTATACCATGTTTCGTGCTTTGACTTGATTTGTGATATAAAAGTGCACTTTGATGTCCGTATATTGTAAGAATTTTATGTTGCTCTAAATAAATTTTACCGACGATTTGTATCGACAAACCGAGGGTCCCACTAAAGTCTCTGGCTCTGGGACCCTCGTCTTCCCACTAAAGTCTCTGGCTCTGGGATCCTCGTCTGTATATCTTAGATTTTGAACCTTGTTTTTGAAAACAACATAAACTTGAAATTTGAAACTCCACTATCAGTACAATATATGTTCACCAGCACCACCATTCCGCTGACTAATGATGCTTGATTCCTGTAAGATGGAAACAGCCCTACCATTAAGCATGCGCAATATCATCCGAGAAACGTGACCTATGGATCATACGGTTCGTGTTCCGCCTACCCGAAATCTTGATTTGAGCATCTTGTTTGTTAGTGGCGAAGCTTCCTAAACCGTGGGCATGTATGTAGTAGTAGTAGGTAGCCTCCTCTCATTCGCTCCTTGGATTGTCCGCTGGATGTTGGTACTTATACATGATTAAAAAATGATGAAAAGATGTGAGATGGCGTTGGTGTGTTCACTAGATGGACGGACAGAGGGACAGACAGACGGACAGACAGAGGGACAGACAGACAGAGACAGACAGAGGGACATATAGACAGAGACAGACAGAGGGACATACAGACAGAGACAGACAGAGGGACATACAGAGACAGACAGAGACAGACAGACAGACAGACAGACAGACAGACAGACAGACAGACAGACAGACAGACAGACAGAGACAGACATGTCTTCAGGTGAAACACGAACAGGATTGTACAGGAATAGGGTGGCCCGACGAAATTTTTAGAGCACGTATACCAATGACCTAGTGCGAGCGCTACAGCACATGTAGTTTTCTTAAAGTGCCATAATAATGCCTATGCTTATAAAGCACACTACGTTTGCTCTAAGCAATTTTTTACGAATTTGAATCATTCTTCATCTACACTGCACCATTTGTTTAAAAAGGTAACTGTAGAATGAAGTCAACCTTTATTTCAAGAAATCATTTTTCTTTGAAATTCGTATTCCAGCCCCAGTAATTAAAGCTATGTTGAAGAAAGCAACGCAGCCATTCAAGTGAACCTCACAAAGAACCTTTTATGTAAAGCCTTGAACTGCTTAATAATAATAAAAAGAAGAAATATCCAAAATAAAGTCAATAAGCTAAAAGCAATGTGCGCAGTTTTGATAATACACACCGGGCAGCTCAAAACTTCTTTATTGATATCAGTCCAACAGAGATCTCCTTTTACCATATGTCTGCAGAACAGTACATCTAAAGGTTAATAAGATGCTTTTGAGTGGAGTCGTAGAGGCCTAGGCGAAAGCGAAATATCTCCGTCCTATAAAGTGCGTAATATCTGCTCGCCCGTGTGTTCAACACAAAACTAAAGAACCTGACTATTAAGCTCTGGCCCATTAAACCAAATAAAGAAAGACGCGTGAATTTAGGGGCCGTTTTCTCTGTCAGGTACAATATTGTTGAAAGCTACCAGAGAATACTGCCAGGAAATTATAGGCGATGTTATTATAAGCAACTGTAATGTGAATGCAGTTCTACTTTTCCGCCAGGCAATAATTAATTATCGGTATTGACATAGTGATAGACACTTTCGATCATGTATCCACTTCACTGTTTAAACACGTGTATAAAGTTCATTCTAATTTTCAGGAGAATTATCTTTGCCGAATTCAGTTATCACGCACCTAATCTAGAGAGAGGTGTTGTGTGATTGCGTCTAGTTTGCGTTATGTATTCGTCTATCATACATGACCACTACGCCATATTTCTCGCAGCCGACAAACCTTCCATGCTTCTAGATGACAGAGTAATACAACGGTAACAGTGGGTGAGAAGTATGAAGCGGTGCTGTCGAGATTAATCAGTGATTACACCGTGTGTCAGCAGGTACGATGAACCTTATCGCGTCGTAGAACAAACTTCCGCTGTTAACTACCTCATCAAACCCCTCACAACCACTGTGAACCTGCGTCGCCGAGGCCGCGAAATCGTACATGTGGATCGCCTCAAACCGTATCACGAACCACTTGTCCTGACGGCACCTTAGAACACTTACTTGGCACCATTTTCAGCGAGCGAATATGTAATGATGAATGTAGTAGGTCATGCAAATCTCGGCAAACACATTGTCAGTGCTAAGCACGAGATGCTCGGCCCGGACGTTGTCGCTGATTTCAATGGCTAGGCCTACGCTCCTACCTTGTCTTGAATAACAGTTCTGACTGTCACAGTTATTTAGTTTACGTGGAATACTTGCGCTGTACAAAGTGCAACGTTACGTGAGCTAAACCTGAAACATACATAAGCATACGCAATTAACTCTGATCTGGTGTGCATTCCTTTCTTTTGCGTATCTTGTGGGCGACCCGCTAGCAACTCACACCTGTTCCTGCATTACTATTTTTTATGTTGCCTCTGTGCCAACGAACACCTCCTTTATCATCCTGCAATGCAAGTAGCACTTTCCTGTTTCTAGAGCCTCATCGTCATTGTGTCCAAGCACCTTGTTGTCTTTTGAAACATGAATGCGAGTAATTTCTCTCTTTGCTGGCTTCCACTTGGGCTTCGAAGAATGGCAGGAACAGAAAGAAAATATTGCGTAGTGTTCGCCTTAAGCAAACTCTAGTCAAACAGCCGAAGCTTTGAGAATCAAGCTGAGGAATAAAAGACTAATATTCATTGAAATGTCACGGTGCCAAATACTCAGAAGGTGACAATATAAGTAATGATTTTGACAGAGCCTGATCTAGTAAAGGTCCATCTTCCTTATGCAGCGGCAATCTATTCTACCGATAAAGACTGTGTAAACAACTACAGGCCTGTGTCTTTGACAAGCACGTGCTGTAAAACACTGGAGCATGTACTAACTAAGCACTTAACAGAATTTCTCGAAGAGCACAAACTAATGGCAGAACAACAACATGGTTTCAGGCGAGGTTTCTCGACAGTGACAATTCTCACCGAGGTTTCACATTTCATGTCAAATCTTAGATGACAGAGGGCAAGTTGACATTATTTTTCCTGATTTCAGAAAAGCATTCGACAAAATACCACATCCGAAATTGCTGCATAAACTTAGCACGATTCTGCAGAATGATAAGCTCATAAATTGGATAGCGGCTTATTTGATAAACAGAGAGCAAGTGGTTTGCATTAGGGGCACAAACAGCACGAGCCAGTCGGTAGGTTCAGGAGTTCCGCAGGGCTCTGTCATAGGGCCACTGCTGTTCTTACTATATATTAATGATATGAACAGCGGCTTCTCGCCCGATGTTTTCATTAAGCACTATGCTGATGACACAGTCATCTATTCAAAGGCAGAATGGACCTACGACCAGGAAAATCTTGATGAACATCTGGGCATGATAGGCTCTTGGTGCAAAAAATGGCAAATGGAGTTGAACACAAGCAAAGCAGTTTTTATGCCGATTACTAGAAAAACCAAGCCTCTCTTATTTCGTTACGTCATACATAACGAACCACTCTGCCGTGTGTCAGAATATAAATACCTGTGTGTTTACGTCACAAATAGCTTGAACTGGAACCGCCTTATAGATTATATCTGTGATAAATCGTAAAAAAAAGCTTTGGATGCTTCGTCGGAGGCTTGGTGCGTGACACCTGAAGTAAAACTTATAGCATATAAATCCACAGTACTTCCGTTGCTGGAATATGCATGCCCGATATGGAAGCCATATACGCACAATAATATCGCTAAATGTGAACAGGTTCAAAATAGAGCCTTAAGATTTATTTTTAATTCCTACCGTAGAACGCAGTCCGGAACAAGTCTAAGAACTCGGGCTCATATTCTTACATTGCACAAAGGAATGAATATCAACAGCATGAAATTCTTTTTTCAGATTTTTCACGATATCTAAAAAACATAAATAACAAAAATTTTCACTCTAGACACGTCGCATTCGCGGAAAAAGCACACCAAACACATTAAACCTCTGAAGCATAACACAAAATCGTTCAAGAATTTTTTAATTGTATCCGCTATTGACACATGGAATAAGTTATGGAATGACGTTGTACTGTGCAACAGTGTTAAAGATTTCGAATGTGCGTTTGAAATGTTGAACTGAGCTGTGATAAGGCACTCACTTGCTCACCTGTGTTCTGTCGAGTTATGCTGCAGTGTGCGCATTGAATGTTGGATTTTTTTGCATTGCTTTTGCTTTCTTTGTGTCAAATAGGGAGATGTTCTATTTTTGCATTGACTTTTGAAATTTGTGTGCCCAGATGAGCAACTCTTGTTTTGGTATGTATGCTAACAGTATGAGTAAATAAATAAAGTAAATAAAAAAACTATCTTGTTTGATTCAAGGAAGGTAAATCTCCTTGTCTTGACCGCCCTAGTTTCTAGAATTTAGCGTTCTTACTTCCTGAGGCACTGCATTATGTGTACTTCAAAGTGACGATTCACTTTGTGTAAATTTGGCTAATAGAATGGAATGAAAGAAACGTCATTTTGTCATGCAAGACGCGCGCGTCACTGCAATGAATATACTCTAATCCACAACGCTCCGCAGAAACAACATAGGTTTATTTATTTATTTATTTATTTATTCTTGTTGTGAAGAAGAAAGAGCATCGTTGGCAAGCAACATCGCCACCGCTTGGGTACTGGGTGCTGGGCTTCGCTCGCTCGGCTTGTGCTGATCTTCGCCGGCATCTGCTTGACCGTTGCTCTTGCACCGTCGTGTTTCTTCGTAGGACCACCGTCGCAACAGTCGCCAATAAACCCTTTTACATTGTATATAAACACTTATTTATTTATTTATTTAAGATACGGTCAACCCTCTATTGAGGGTTGGACTTGGACTATTGAGGGTTGGACTTGGTTGCACCAGAAAGGACAGGATGCTAATCCCTCTTCTGTTCGTTATCCAGGTCGCTTTGTGCTCTACGGGGCATATCGCTGAGGCCGGTGATCCAGCCAGTTTGCAAGTCAACACAACAGCTGCGCTGGACCAATGCGCCATGGACAAAACGAAACTGCTACCACCCGACATCAACGAAAGCATACTGCGCAGACAGTGGCGGACTGACACAGTGACGTCATCAGAAGGCCCTCATCTCGACCGTATAAATACCGGGCGCAACGACGGATCCTTCAGTGGACTTGGTTGCACCAGAAAGGACAGGATGCTAATCCCTCTTCTGTTCGTTATCCAGGTCGCTTTGTGCTCTACGGGGCATATCGCTGAGGCCGGTGATCCAGCCAGTTTGCAAGTCAACACAACAGCTGCGCTGGACCAATGCGCCATGGACAAAACGAAACTGCTACCACCCGACATCAACGAAAGCATACTGCGCAGACAGTGGCGGACTGACACAGTGACGTCATCAGAAGGCCCTCATCTCGACCGTATAAATACCGGGCGCAACGACGGATCCTTCAGTGGACTTGGTTGCACCAGAAAGGACAGGATGCTAATCCCTCTTCTGTTCGTTATCCAGGTTAGTGTGCAATACACTTCTTCCATTCGAGATGACTCCCTGACCTTGATGGTGCTGCCAGGTCCACATTTTCTTCTTGAAACTGTCAAAGATTGTGCTGATGTTATCAAGTTGCTGTTACTAACCGCTGGCGATATAGAAACCAATCCGGGGCCTACATCAGACTCAGAGTCTGAATCCAGTTCGACTAATGACCTACTGAAAAAAATTTTGAAACAGCAAAGGGAAACTACCAAATCTTCGAAAGAATTGACTTCTGACCTAAAAAGAGTCGAATCTGCGGTGGCCAACGTTCAAGAAAGGGTTACGTCTATTGAAAAGGAAATATGTCGCCTGCAAATGCTTGAACAAAAGTTCACGGTATGTGAGGAAGCCTGTAGCAGCTCAAACATCCAACTTCTTGAACTATCGGCCAAAGTAGACGACCTAGAAAATAGGAGCAGACGCAACAATCTCGTAATATACGGTATTAATGAAGAAGTAGACGAAGATTGGAAGTCACTGGAGGCCATAGTTAAGCAAGAAGTATTCCAGAAAGTATTAGGCATAGAAGTAAAGTCATTAGAAAGGATTCATAGAGTGGGAAAATATCATAAAGAACGCCACCGTCCGATTATCCTTCGACTCTATGACTTTGCAGAAAAAACCAGAATTTTGTCCTGCTGCAGCAAACTGAAAGGAACGAAAATAGCAATTTCGGAGGATTTTTCAAAAATAGTGCGTGATAAACGACAGAAACTTTGGCATTCTGCAGCACAGGAAAGGGCCAAAGGCTTAAAAGTGTCGCTAATTTATGACAAATTAAAAGTGGACGGAAAACTGTTCGTCTGGGATTCGCATCACAATCGAAGGGTTAGAATGACAAAATCAGTTACGCCTGCGCAAAGGCAGCCGGAAATTCAAACGAAGAAATGACGGGAGCGTTCTAAAACCCTTCGAATTGTATCACTTAACGCACGCAGCGTTTTAAACAAATTAACTTTTTTGGAAAGCCTAATACTAAACCACAATCCACATATTTTAGTTATTACAGAAAGCTGGTTGCACGAAGGCGTGCTTGATTCTGAGGTTGTCCCCTCCTCATACAAATTAATCCGCAAAGACAGGACAACAAGAGGCGGCGGAGTAGCGATAGCTATAAAAAAGAATGTGAAGTTTTCCCGTTTAGAGGATATTAGCAACCATGAAAGTGTGTGGTGCCGGATCAATTTCTATGGAAAAAGCATATTCTTGGGCGCAGTGTATCGTCCACCCAACTCTTCCCCTGAATATTTAGAGATTATGCACGACTATATTGCACAACACACAAATTCACGTTCGAAGATAATTTTATGCGGAGATTTTAATTTGCCAGGAATTAACTGGCAAGAATTGGGTCATGATCACCGAGAGGTAGCAAGTGCGGAATCATTGTTGCTAACAGCGTTTAGTTTCTCATTGTCACAACTAGTATCTAGTGCTACGCGTATTGTAGGTTCTTGTTCATCTGTGCTTGATCTCATGTTTGTAAGTAATTCCCTTGAAAACTGTTGTATAAGTGTTGAAGATGGGATTTCCGACCACAAGATTGTTTCTCTTTCGTGTCCTTTTGCACTAGTTCAAAAAACAAAGGAATCCAGAGCTACTTATTTCAGGGACTATGCATGTGCAGATCACGCTGCTATCTTCGCCCATTTAGAATCGTCGTTTCCTGTTTTCGATAAAATTAACAACGTGGACGAACTGTGGACATGCTCTAAAGATATCGTGGGCGATTTTGAAGCTCGTCACGTGCCTTTAAAAAGAAAACGCGTTGACCGCGATTATCCGTGGGTGACGCGGGAGATCATACATTTAAAAAGGAAGATTAAAAGGTGACGCAAGGCCGGAAAATCTGATCAACTACAAGGCCTTATCGCTACACTGAACAACAAAATTCGCAGCGCTAAGTCTCGATTCCATTCTGACACGCTTCCATCATTCATGCAGTCCGAGCCAAAAAAGTTTTGGCGCTACTTGTCTAAGCAGCATTCTGATATTACCCAGCTCACATCGTGCAACAAAATTATCACGCAACCAGACCAGATAGCCGATGAATTAAATGCCTTCTTTCACTCAGTTTTCGCGCATGGGTCCTCTGGAGCATCTTTACCTTCATATCCTTTAATTAACCCTATGCCAGAATTGCAGATTAATGAAGAAGGTGTTCAGTGCCTGCTCCGCAACCTTGACACCAAGAAGTCTCCAGGCCCAGACAATATTTCGAACACCTTTCTTAATAATTATGCTGACTGGATAAGCCGATATCTACATAAAATCTACACCACTTCAATAGTTACGCAGACAATCCCTAATGACTGGCGCATGGCAAAGGTTATTCCAATACATAAATCCGGTTCTAAACTACAATCCAGTAACTACCGCCCGGTCTCATTAACCAGCACGTGTTGCAAGATATTAGAGCATATAATTTTTAAAGCCATTATAACCCATTTAGAAACTAACAACCTACTCTACTATAGGCAACATGGATTTCGATCTGGCTTATCGACAGTCACGCAGCTAGCCGAGATTACAAACGACATTGCGAATGCACTGAATGAAGGAGGACAAATTGATGCCGTTTTTTTAGATTTCGCAAAAGCATTTGACGTCGTTCGCCACCCTGATCTAATAACTAAAATGCATGCAATTGGTATTGAAGATAATATTCTTACATGGATAACATCATATCTACACAACCGCAAGCAGTTTGTCGCTGTGAACAACCACACGTCAAACCACCTGAACGTCCTTTCGGGCGTACCACAAGGATCAGTCTTAGCACCAATTTTGTTTCTTATCTACATCAACGACATTCCTATGGTCATTGACTCACCCGTTCAAATAAGGCTTTTCGCAGATGACTGCGTTGTGTACACAAGGGTAAATCGAACTGAGGACCAGATTAACCTTAATCACTCATTAACAAAAATTCAAGCCTGGTGTTGCCAGTGGGGAATGACATTCAACACGCGGAAAACTGTTGCCATAACTTTCACGAATAAGAAAAAAACCACTCAAATTTGCTTATACAATAGACAATTTAGAAATTACCAAAAGCGATCAAGTTAAATATTTGGGAGTTACATTAACATCCAACCTTAATTGGGATCCACATATAACTGCTATTTGTTCGAAAACGCAAGGTAAATTGGGCTTCCTAAAGAGAAAACTCCGTAACACTCCCCCCTGCAGTAAAGCTAACCGCCTATAAGACCCTGATTAGACCAGCACTAGAATACGCTGATATAATTTGGAGTCCACATCATAAATTTCTCATTAGAAAAATTGAGCGAGTGCAAAACTTAGCAGTTCGATTTGTGTTTTCCGATTACTCCAGGTATACCAGTGTTACTAATCTGCGTAAAAGAGCCGAACTTGATTGCCTTTCCGAACGGAGAATACATTCTAAACTTAAATTCCTGTATCTTCTTTATCATGGGAAGTATACAATATCCAGATCAGACTATCTTCTTGAACCCTTCAGGCATTCCACGAGAACTAACCACAATAAGACAATACGACTGCCCACAAGTCACAACAACATTCACAAAAACTCTGTTTTTCCGTCATCAATTGCATATTGGAATCAACTTCCATTAATAGCTGTGAACTGTGACACCGTAGAATCCTTTATTGAAAAGATTAAAACTATAAGTTTTGAACAATAGACGCAAATGTACGAACAGGGATTTATTGTGAGCAGTTTTTTTTCCCTTTGACTGGTTTGTCCTTTTAGCATGATTCTGAACGTTGCATTATGACATTGTTGTTTTGGCTACTTGGAATTCAATAGTTTTTTCTTTCTTCTTCTTGGATTGTGTCGGTGCCTTTCTGTACGTGACATCATTGTTTGTATATCCTATGTACCACTCCTGCTTGGACCGAGAAGGTCTGCAGTATACTTAAATAAAATAAATAAAAAAAGAGGGTCATTACAGGAAAGGTATGACACACTAAACAATCAAAGTAGGCCCATAATTATACAATTCAATATGATAAATCAGATGTATATATATAGAAATTCAAGAAAGCTCTGCATTCCAAATGAAAAACAAAACACATGCACCCTAATTCGCAATGCGACAGATTACAACCGCAATAATCTCTACAATGAATCATTTAAATTTAAATCAAGTATGTGCACAAATTCATTAACATCCCCCACATTGACTATGTTAATCGGTAACCCATTCCAATCTTCGATGACATCAGGGAAGAAAGCACAATGGTACGCCTTCTTTCGCGCAAAATAAGGTTGTAGTACTTGTGTGTGGTTTGCCCTCTCGCTTGGTCTCGCTGGCTGTTGTACGTAGTCGTTTCTGGTGATTTTAAATCCACCTTCCAACAATTCAATAAGAAACTTTAATCTATTTTTACGCCTGCACTTGTGCAGTGTCTCGAGATGACAAAGTTGTAGCATTTCTGTGACTGAGTCGTCCTACTTATATCTCGAGAATAAAAGCGAGCCTCAAGCCATTGTATACGTTCAAGTTTATTTACCAGCACTTTTTGATGAGGACTCGAGACAATGCCGGCGCATTCCGGTATTTGCCGCATAAAAGTTTTTAAAAGCAAGAAGTTTTACGTCCATATTTGCACCCTGCTGTTTTTTTTCTTATTCAGAACAACTTCTGTGATGTGTGTGCCACTTCAGGTTGTGCGTTATTGTGCTGCCTAGGTACTTAAACGCCTTAACTGTTGTCAACGTGTGTTTCCCATTACAGTATTCAAACGAAATTATCGTTTTTTTCTTAGAATTGTGCGTAGCGGTAGATTTCAAGTACTTGATTTTCATTCCCAAAGCTTCACATCATCAGCGTAATTCCTTTGGACATCCAGCAGTAAACTCGTCCTTCCTACCAGTCACTCCCACGTAAATTGAACAATCATCAAAAACAGTTCGAGCTCTACATCAGGTTTTGCTATGTCTGCAATATCGTTGAAATACATAAGAAACAATAAGGGCCCAAGAACAAGCCTTGTGGAACTCAAGAAAACACTTCCAGTGAGCTAGACATAGAGTTCTCAATTTTCACGACTTGCGTCCTCTAATTTAGAAACGCTTTAATCCAATGAAGTAGAAGTTGTCTGAGTCCAGCCCAGCTAAGGTTATACAGTGATCTGTCGTGAGGTACCTTATTGAAGGGCTTAGCGAAATTGATGCAGACGACATCAATTTGTTCATACATATCTAGAGTTGTCGCAAAGCCATGGATAGTTACGATGACCTGTGTTGTAGTCGAAGCTTTACTGCTAAAGCCATGCTGATAAAGATAAAAGTAATTTTTATATTCCAGGAATGTGAAAATATGCTTTAAAATAATATGTTCTAATATCTTGCAGCAGATAGATGTGAATGACACTTGACGGTAATTATTGGCGGACAACGAATGATCACTCTTAAACACAGGGACAACTACAGCTGTGAGCCAGTCAGATGGGACTGAACTAGTACAAATAGATTTTTGAAAAATAATTTACAAGTAGATATCCACTCTGCTTAACGCAGCAAAAAAGGCCCACATGGTTTTTTTTTCAATCCGGCCCGCATGCTTTTTTCGGCTCAAGGGACACAAGACTTTTCAATACTCTTTCTCGACTGATAGTATTATAAACCATCGGCTCAGATAAGTGGCATATTACATCCTCTGTTTCAGTGTCACATCTGTGTCTTATAAAAGCTGACTGAAATAAAATGTTTAGACTATCTGAAACATCAACAGTATAGTAATTACCTTGCGCTTCAACTTTCTAATTCTGAGCTGCTCTTCTTTGATTTTTTTCTATCACAGATGAAGATGTTAGAAAAAATAAACACACATGTTGGCTGGACTTGATGTTTTCATCTCTGTTGCACCACTGTATCGAATGTGCGCTCATTTTTCAATGCGCTGCATATATATAGGCACTCGAATACAGAGGTCAAACAAACTTCGGCTGCTGTTCTCTCGGCAATTATACGCGCTGAATCAAAACGTAATTTCCATAGAAGCAAGTGTCTTACGATTCTTACATGATGGACAACTTCATCACGACTTCTCATTGCTTACAGTATGAAATTAAAACCGTTTCCATCAGGGCTAGTTGATCTTGTTTGTAGGGTGGTTGCAGCTAAACATAAACACAACGATAAAAAAAACAAAGACAGTGTTGACCCTTGTGTCATTGCTATGAACAGCGCGACCTTTCAAACCATCTAAACATCGTGCATTTGGAAATATTTGTACGTGTATACTTCGATTTCAACAAGTTACAATTTACAAATGTTTTAGCCAAGCAAGCTTTCGCAAAACAACGGCAAATATCTAATCACACCTATGTAACAAACAAATCGTACACCATATCACGTCGCCTTTCGCACCGGTTGCCGACGGACGCTGGTCGTGCCTGGCGTCACACTATAATTGCTCGCATTTTGCTAACGTAGCATTGCTGTGTCCAGCGTGCGCATGCGTCAACGCTACATCGGAGTGTGTTTAGAAAATGTTGTTAACGATTTAGAGTACTTCGTTATCTACTATGGGAGAGCGTAAAGCTGTCCCGTGCGCTCCATGATTGGGCCATTCATGATACCTTGGCGGCCATTTTGCTAGTTCCAGATATGCCAAGTTTGGTGTTACGTGACGTCAATAGATGATAATATATATCGCTGGTGCAAACATGATAATCCTGACACGCCTGTCACGTATGAACATGACAACATACCACGCTCATAGCGTGCCCGCGGCAGTTTCGCAAGCTCCACGTATACGTAATTTGGTATCACGTGACATGAATAGACGATGAAGGTAAACGACACATCCAAACATGATAATCATGCCACGGAAGTCATATACGACATCTTTTACCACCACTTCGTAAAGTTTTGCTGATTTCAAAGTGACATATGAACAATTCTCATTCGTGCTTAGCATATCATCGAATCTCTCTGTACGTGAGATCTGCCATTTTTTTTATTTTTTTGGTGACGTTTCTTAAAGCGTGCTTCACAAACCTAGTTCTACGAGTGAAGCTCCTTAGGTCATCGGTTCTTACCTACTCCATATGTCGTGTGTGGCCACTTCTAGTTTATGACCTGCTCAATAGATGGCATTGTATCTACGTGTCCTTGGGAATAATATAACTTGATGGTGTTAGTGGTTTTCACAGCATATCCAGGGAGTAAATGATGTTTAGTGGGGCAACGGGTTCGTCCGTTCATGTGTGCGCAGAACCGTCCGTGCATCCGTAGATTCACCCGTTCATTCACTCATTCGTGCTTCCGTTTGTCCGCCCGTCCTTCCGTCCATCTGTCTGTTCATGCATGCTTCCGTCCGTGCGTTTGTCCTTCCATTCATCCATCCGTGCGTCCGTGCTTCTGTTCATCCGTCTGTCGTTCCGTACGTTCTTCTGTTAATTTGTTTGTCCGCGATTCAGTCCGTCCGTCCGTGCGTACGTCCGTCTGTCTGTCCATCCGTGCTTCCATTCAGCCATGCATCTCTCCATGAGTCCGTCCGTCTGTCCGTCCATTCATGCGTCCATGCTTCTGTCCACCCGTCCATGCTTCCATACGTCCGTTCATTCTTGCTTCCAACCATATGTCCGTCCGTGTATTCGTGCCTCTGTTTGTCTGTCTATCCGTACGCCTGGACGGATGGGCATACTGACAGAGGAACGGACGGACGAATCGAAGCAGGAACGAATGGATGGACGCAAGCATTGGCGGTCGGACGCATGGATGGACGTCTCGCCCCACTCATCATCATTCACTCCGTGGATATGCTGTGATTTTTTCAGGTTTGAGAAGTTCGTGCAGTTACCAATTAGGAACCAGTGCAGTTTAAGAAGTATACTTTCTTATTCTTAAATAAAAATACATAACACTATATTCTAATTTTGCCCATTGGAATTTAGGATGCAAAGAGTTGCAGCAAGCTAACGATAACTAACCCAGATTACATCCCACCAGTAATGATAGAAGAAGTCAGAAAAGCTTTGGAGAGCATGCAAAGGGGCAAAGCTCCTGGTGAGGATCAGGTAACATCAGATCTGCTGAAAGATGGAGGACAGATTGTGTTAGAAAAACTAGCCACCCTGTTTACGAGGTGTCTCCTGACGGGAAGAGTACCAGAGTCTTGGAAGAACGCTAACATCATCTTAATACATAAGAAAGGAGATGACAAGGACTTGAAGAATTACAGGCCGATCAGCTTGCTCTCTGTAGTATACAAGCTATTTACAAAGGTAATTGCTAACAGAGTAAAGAAAACATTAGAATTCAATCAACCAAAGGAACAAGCAGGATTTCGAACAGGCTACTCAACAATCGACCACATTCATACTATCAATCAGGTAATAGAGAAATGCTCAGAGTATAACCAACCACTATACATAGCCTTCATAGATTACGAGAAGGCGTTTGATTCAGTAGAAATATCAGCCGTCATGCAAACACTGCGGAATCAGGGTGTAGATGAAGTATATATAAACATTCTGGAAGAAATCTACAGGGGATCAACTGCTACCATAGTGCTTCATAAAGAAGGCAACAGAATACCAATCAAGAAGGGTGTAAGGCAGGGGGACACAATTTCCCCAATGCTATTTACCGCGTGCTTACAGGAGGTTTTCAGAAGCCTAGAATGGGAACAGTTAGGGATAAGAGTCAATGGAGAATACCTTAGTAACCTGCGCTTCGCCGATGACATTGCATTGCTGAGTAACTCGGGGGACGAATTGCAACTAATGATTACGGAGTTAGACAAGGAGAGCAGAAAGGTGGGTCTTAAAATTAATCTGCAGAAAACGAAAGTAATGTACAACAACCTCGGCGAGGAGCAGCGCTTCGAAATAGGTAATAGTGCACTTGAAGTTGTAAAAGACTATGTCTACTTAGGGCAGGTAATAACCGCAGAGCCGAACCACGAGATTGAAGTAACTAGAAGAATAAGAATGGGGTGGAGCACATTCGGCAAGCACTCTCAAATTATGACAGGTAGACTGCCACTATCCCTCAAGAGGAAGGTATATAACAGCTGTATCTTGCCGGTACTTAGCTACGGAGCAGAAACCTGGAGACTTACAAAGAGGGTTCAGCTTAAATTGAGGACGACGCAGCGAGCAATGGAAAGAAAAATGGTAGGTGTAACCTTAAGAGACAAGAAGAGAGCAGAGTGGATTAGGAAACAAACGGGGGTTAAGGATATCATAGCTGAAATCAAGAAGAAGAAATGGACATGGGCAGGGCATGTAGCGCGTAGACAGGATAACCGCTGGTCATTAAGGGTAACTGACTGGATTCCCAGAGAAGGGAAGCGGGTTAGGGGGAGACAGAAGGTTAGGTGGGCAGATGAGATTAAGAAGTTTGCGGGTATAAATTGGCAGCAGCAAGCACAGGACCGGGTTAACTGGCGGAACATGGGAGAGGCCTTTGTCCTGCAGTGGACGTAGTCAGGCTGATGATGATGATGATGAACGATAACTAGGCATATTGACTATGTCCTGTTTTTTCCGTTCTATGTTGGCAGGCCCATGTCACGTGGTAAAGTGTGGGGTGTTCTCTGCATAGCGGGTATTTGTAGTGCCGAGAAACTGCACACCAACACCGGAGCAGTGGAAAGCTGCGCTGTCCTGCTCTAAGCCTGAAGAACAGCTCAAGCTGATCGACAGAGCTTGCAAGATGGCAAAGGCCTCAGGGGCCCTGGACTGAGGGCTCCACCTTCACCGGAAAAAAACTATTTGTAATAAAGTTTTGCACTCCATTTTATTCTGTTCTATGAGTCGTTCAACTTTAGAAAAACGAAAGCCCGTCAAACGCACGTAGTCAGTACAAATGTCCCTAAATTTTTTTTTCAGGTTTCACAGTTTATTCGTTGAAAAAACGAATGACTTGTGCATCAGCAAGAACAAAATAATCTGTGCACAGCGCTAAGGGTATGTAGAGTGCGTATTTTTGTCCATTGACCTAATTAAATCTGGGTGGTCTTTCGATAGTACTATGGGACTTTGTGGGAACACACTTACCTAATGTTGTGTGGCGTCTCTAGGATTGCACGAGCCATTCTTCTTAAAACAATGCCGTTCATTTTAGGGGCGGAACTCCTTCAGGCGCGGGTCTGTCCACACTCGGCGTATGTACGTAGCCACCTGTAGTTTGTAATATAATCCGTTCGCTGTTGGCGCGTGCTCGGAGTTGCTTTATGGATAAGGCCGCGGAGCGGCGAGCGCACAATGCGGCGGCACGCGTGCTCGCAGACAGAATCCCGATGTGCGAGCCCGCGAGGCACAAGCGCTCCGTGAAGCTGCGTGGCGCCGCCACCAAAATCCTGCCGTATGAGAGCGGGAGGACGAAGCGTGTCGTCTGGCTGTGTGACGCCGCCGCCAAGACTCCAGTGTTCGAGAACGAGAGGCCCAAGCGTCACGGCAATGGCGCGAGGACCCTGCCGTGCGCGATGCGGCACAGCAGCGGTGCGAAGAGGATTTCCAAAACGTCAGAGAACGGGAAGCGGCAAGAAAGCGCGCGTATCGGTAGGCAGAACCCGATGCAGTGCGAGCTCGTGAGGCGTCTGCAAAACGCATCAGGCGAGCTCAGCCCCAAGGTTCCGACACGCGGTTTAAGCGAGACCTTCTAGACGTTACGTTCGGACACAGTTGCAGTGTGTGCGATCAATTGTGGTTCTCAAACAGTGTAGTCACAAAATCTTCCATGAAGAACAACCAGGCTAGCGCCAATGCAATCGCCGTGCTGCAGCGCGAGTATATATACACACACAATGTTTCTCACGTCTTTACTGATGATGTAGTGGGCGAACTTTCACTGAAGAGCCACGGTTTTACCCATGATTTCCCATCAGGAGCTTCACCCACTCATCATCATTCACCCCGTGGATATGTTGTGATTTTTTGGCTATATTATACCCGTGAGGTTGGGACAGATACCACTGTGAATATGAGAAAGCTCGTGGAGGTTTGATCGTCGCATCTGACCTTAGTTTTGACACTTAGGAAAAGAAGGGGAATGACGACGGTACAAAGGCTGATGTGTGTCAACACTAAGAAACATGATGGAATTAACCTAGGTAGTGCAGCTCCTGTTTGATACTGAAAACAATTCTGTTTCGTGAAGGCCAAACACAAAGACAGAGCTTCTATGCTGCCGAATAACCCCACAGTAGCTTCTAGATTCTGTAACCAGATGACCATACGCAGAAAAAAAAAAAAGTCGTGACATTGCCAACTCTCCTCAGCTTCTGTAACAATGTCATGGAAGGGGCTGAGCTCTACGACCATGCTGCAAATAACTACAGATATTTCATGGCTGATACCACGTGGTACAGGCCTACATTTAACCACATGGTAGAAATGGCCGCAGACAACGAATACGGGGACTGCAACTGCAAGATATGTTTTAGCAGACCCCTTACGGGACGACGATTGCCCTTCACTCGCATAATAACAAAACACTCACTTGGCGTGGCTGTGCCTGATGGAAGTGTCAAGAGATATCTAGCGTCTGATTAGCTTGTTATTGCACTAGATTCATATCTATTGACATTTTCTCAAACCCTGAAAAAAATGCACGTATACCACTGTGCACTGAAATAGTGTTGCAGAAAGCCTGACGTTAGGCGTTCCATAAAGGGTCGGTACTTCAATAAGCTGTATGAATCGTGATGACTTCGGTACTCGTTTGGCAAGGACCTAGTGTACTTTCTATTATTGCATCTAAGCAGCTTTCGTATTGCTATCTCGAAAGACAGGTGTACTTGCTATTGTACAGTGTCATAACATCTGCAAAACTGATAAACCTTTACCAAAATTTGCACGTGTTGTTGTTTATTGAATTTATCTAAATGGCGAAATCTCAACAAAATCAAAGCAGTACTTCTGTCATGGTCTCTGATAGGCTAGTTAATCTGTTCATCATACAAAACATAAAAGTGCATAGTGCGGCATTCCCCTCCCCCCCTCAAATCACAGTATATTCATGGAGTGAATGATGATGAGTTGGGTGAAGCGTCCATCAATTCATCCACGCTTCCATCCGTGCGACAGTTCGTGCATCCACCCGTCCGTCGACCCGTCCGTTCGTTCGTGCACCCGTCCGTGCGTCTGCCTATTCGTGCGTCCGTCCCTGCATTCGCCCGGGTGTCCGTCCGATCATCCGCCCGTCGATTCGTGCATCCGTATGTGTGTCGTCCATACGTCTGTCCATGCATCTGTCTGTCTATCCGTTCATCCGTTCTCTCACCCATTCATTCGTCCATCTGCTTGAATGTCTGTCCGTCTGTGTGTCCACCTGTCCGATCATTTAGTGAACACTTCAAGTACCAACATATCCCATCTTCTCATTATGTACTCATCATACAGAAGTTACGCCATCCAGCGCACATTACACGGACTAAATGAGAGGTGGCTACGTACTACTATGACAATGACTAATACTCCTACTACTACTACTACTACTACTACATACATCGCGGACGCACGACCCACGTCTTAAAGAGCTCCGCTCCTAAAATTTTGTCCTGAGTTCTTGTGCGGTACTTGCATAAAACCTTGCAACGTTGTGTAGAATGCATAAGATGTATGCTTTTTTCTTTTACTTCGAATTGCGAAAGAAGCTTAAATGGTGACTAAGAGCTTTTTGTAACGAGGAAATATTCTTAATAGTACCTAGGATTTAACGAGTGAAAACTACGATACTATTGAGGTAAACCGAAACAATGTATAAATGAAGTTGTGAAGTTGTGAGCGTTGTACTTTAGGAGAACGCCCGTTGATTCACTTTGATGAAGACAATTTTTGTATAAACATGTTCGAAACATCTTTTGGGTGCAGTTCCTATCAGTGGTACGGGACGGCTTTGTGTCTTTCCACAGTGAAGTACCTCGTACTCTAAATTTTTAACAACTGATTCTCAACACACGGGTGTGAATGGCATTATAGTCACTCAACGGGATGGCTTTATGTTCTCTCAGAGCCTTCCAGGCATGACTGGAAAACATGGGGCTTATGTGTGAGAATTTTCATTAAATATCCAGTTAAGTATCATAAAGATGCCCGGAGATAACTTTTTGGCACGTCAAGGAATGTGTTGCCTATTTTTAGATGGGCCTCCTGTGAACATGTGAACATTGCACTGCACACAGCAGGAGAATAATACATGCTTAGCAAAAAATGGGAAGAAATAGCTTATCTTGTCCTGTTAGTCTAGCCACCAGATGTGTAGTTCAAACAGATGGTGGGAAAAGGACTGTGACATGGTTGCTCACGAAATTGCGATATTCAGCAAAAAAATAGAAATAAAGGGTCTTTTGAGCCTATATATAGTATATGAAAAAAATTAATGGATTGTAAAAGAATAGTTCATTGCAAAACAAGCCCTAGAAGCCGCCGACTATAAATTCCGCCCTTAGCCAGTGACCGCCATTTTACCATGGCGTGTGTGATGTCATATGCTTCACGAAGTAGAGGCCTTGTCTTTGTGCAGCACTCAAGGTTTTCATGCGAATCCCAGGCAGCAGAATGGTCGCACAAGCTTGATTAGGTTGCTACCTTAGCTTGAACATGTCAATTGACTTGCATGTCTTCAAACTTTATGCGTGACATGTGGCCACTGTAATTGGGATGCCAGTGCTGCATCAACCATATTCGTATCCGAGATTCAACAAAATTCATTTTGTCATTTCACGTCATTGAAATCAACGTTATATTGTTCTGCCCCGTTGTTCTAACATTTGTTCAGTAGATTTCATGTAAAATAGGAGTCTGTTTAAAACTGTTCTTAGCATAAAAATTTTCAATTTTGTTGCAAAAGGTTTTCGATAAATTGATCTAAATTGTCTAATTCATTAACTTTGAATTTAATTGGATTATGTCCTGTATTCTGTTAACGGGACACTAAAGAGGAACAATGACTTGGTTTAGATTGACAAACTGCACTCTGAGAAATCCAACTCCATATTTTTTAGTATCATAAGTTCATTATATTGGAGAAAATCAAGGTTGAAGTTACATTTACAAATTTTGTCTCAAAACCTCTGCACGAGACGTAAGAAATTTCAGAATGTATTTTCGATATTTTTATGGAATCGGTTCAATGAAATGTTTCGAAACTTCGTATGCGAGGTCTATGGCTCCCACAGATTACAATGTACTTCATTTTTATCGATTAGAAGCTACGTAGGACCCAGTAGACACCTTTTAAGTTTTTTTGTCACGGTGTTTGGTGGGGGAATCTCAAGGGGGCATCACCATCCGCATTTCCTTTCCGTGCGTTTTCACGCTTACTAAGCGTCGTGTCAGGGTAAGGGTCGTGTTTTCGGTATAATGAAGTTGTACATTACTAATTTGCGAATGGTCGCAGGGGCGCCTGCGCAAGTAGGCGTTTGGTGTGTAGCGACACCTTGAACCCGAGCTAACGGGGGAGTTTCGACTCCCTCCCACGCCTAGCCGTGCGTGGCTTTGCCGTGTCCGAGGAAAAGGGGATCCTGGGGGTTGAGCCGACGCTGGGTGATTGGACCGTTAAGGCCCCCCGGCAGAGGCAACACACCCCTTTGGCCCCAGCTTCACGTAGACGGCACCCCTGAGCTGACCCACCCAGGGGAATCGGCAGTCGCCTTTTCCTATCTCTCTCTCTCTACATCTTCGTCTTTATCTCTTACTATTTATCTGTCCTGTCTTCTACTCTCTTCCGATTACTTCCAAACTTCCTGGAGGCTAGGGTTAACCCTGTGCAAATAGCCTACCTTGGCCTAGGCGCATTGGGTTATAGTGGCGTTGTACGGCTGGCGTCTGCAGGTTTCAGCATTTGTAACCTTGTAGCGTCCCCTTGTTGTGCTCCGTGGTGGGTGGCCGCCAACGCTGCTGAACAACAATAAAGAAGACATGCATGGAGCATTCCCACTACTGTCTGATCGTACCGGCTTAAAGCCAGTACGCACCGATGATCTCACCAGAGAAGGATTGGCCACCCTGGTGCAGTATCTGGCCACCCCCTCCCGTAGGCATTCGTCAGTTAACTCATTGCCCTCAGTCCCCACCAGCTGCGAAGCAACTGACCACGGCGGCGGTCAGATCTGCAGAGCAGCAGAGGGTGCTAGGAATCTCTGGATACGGACAGGCCATCATTGGAACTTGAACTTAGCAACGTTTAACGTTAGAACGTTATCTAGTGAGGGAAGTCTAGCTGTATTATTCGAGGAGCTAGAAGGCATTAAATGGGATATAATAGGGCTGAGTGAGGTTAGGAGGACAGATGAGGCCTATACTGTGCTACAGAATGGGCACGTCATTTGCTATCGGGGCTTGGCAGACAGAAGAGAACTGGGAGTAGGGTTCCTAATTCACAGAAACATAGCTGGCAACATAGAGGATTACTATAGCATTAATGAAAGGGTGGTAGGCATTGTAATTGAACTGAATAAAAGATACAAAATGAAGGTAGTACAGGCTTACGCGCCTACATCCAGCCATGATGACGCTTCAGTTGAAAGCTTCTATGAAGACGTGGAATCGGCAATGAGTAAGGTGAAAACACAGTATACTATAGTAATGGGCGACTTTAATGCAAAGGTAGGGAAGAAGCAGGCTGGAGACCAGGCAGTAGGAGATTATGGCATCGGCACTAGAAACGCCAGAGGAGAGCTACTAGTAGAATTCGCAGAACGCAATAATCTGCGTATTTTGAATACCTTCTACCAAAAACGAGAAAACCGCAAGTGGGCATGAAGGAGCCCTAATGGCGTAATTAAGAACGAAATAGACTTTATAATGACTGCACACCCAGGAGTCGTGCAGGATGTGGAAGTGGTTGGCAAGGTAAGATGCAGTGACCATAGAATGGTACGGGCTCGAATCCGCCTAGACTTGAAGAAGGAACGACAGAAACTGATACGCAAGAAGCAAATCAATGAGCTAGCAGAGAGAGGGAAAGTACAGGAATTCAGAGTGTCACTGCAGAACAGGTACTCTGCTCTTAGCGAGGAAACCAACCTTAGCGTAGATACAATGAATGATAATCTGACGAGTATCATCACGGAGTGTGCAGTGGAAGTTGGAGGCAGGTTAGCTAGACAGGACACCGGCAAGCTTTCCCAGGAAACAAAGAACCTAATTAAGAAGCGTCAAATCATGAAAGTGTCAAGTACAACAGACAAAATAGAACTGGCAGAGCTTTCGAAGCTGATTAATAGACGTAAAGTATGCGATGTAACAAGGTATAACATGGAGAGAATTGAGCACGCTCTGAAAAACGGAGGAAGCGTCAAAGCAGTGAAGAGGAAACTTGGCATAGGCAAAAGGCGGATGTATGCACTAAGGGACAAAGAAGGCAAATTAACTACCAATATGGATAGGATAGTTAAAATAGCGGAGGAGTTTTACAGAGATCTGTACAGTAGCCGAGACAACCATGACCTTAATACTATAAGAAGTAGCAGTAACCCAGACGACACCCCACCGGTAATGATAGAAGAAGTCAGAAAAGCTTTGGAGAGCATGCACAGAGGCAAAGCTGCTGGTGAGGATCAAGTAACATCAGATTTGCTGAAAAATGGAGGACAGATTGTGTTAGAAAAACTAGCCACTCTATTTACGAGATGTCTCCTGACGGGAAAAGTACCAGAGTCTTGGAAGAACGCTAACATCATTTTAATACATAAGAAAGGAGATGACAAGGACTTGAAGAATTACGGGCCGATCAGCTTGCTCTCTGTAGTATACAAGCTATTTACAAAGGTAATTGCTAGCAGAGTAAAGAAAACATTAGAATTCAATCAACCAAAGGAACAAGCAGGATTTAGAACAGGCTACTCAACAATTGACCACATTCATACTATCAATCAGGTAATAGAGAAATGCTCAGAGTATAACCAACCACTATACATAGCCTTCATAGATTACGAGAAGGCGTTTGATTCAGTAGAAATATCAGCCGTCATGCAGACACTGCGGAATCAGGGCATAGATGAAATATATATAAACATTCTGGAAGAAATCTACAGGGGATCAACTGCTACCATAGTGCTTCATAAATAAAGCAACAGAATACCAATAAAGAAGGGTGTAAGGCAGGGGGACACAATCTCCCCAATGCTATTCACTGCGTGCTTACAGGACGTTTTCAGAAGCCTAGAATGGGAACAGCTAGGGATAAGAGTTAATGGAGAGTACCTCAGTAACCTGCGCTTCGCCGATGACATTGCATTGCTGAGTAACTCAGGGGACAAATTGCAACTCATGATTACGGAGTTAGACAAGGAGAGCAGAAAGGTGGGTCTTAAAATAATCTGCAGAAAACGAAAGTAATGTACAACAACCTCGAAAAGGAGCAGCGCTTTGCGATAGGTAATAGTGCACTTGAAGTTGTAAAAGACTATGTCTAGTTAGGGCAGGTAATAACCGCAGAGCCTAACCACGAGATTGAAGTAACTAGAAGAATAGGAATGGGGTGGAGCACATTCGGCAGGCACTCTCAAATTATGACAAGTCGATCCACTGTCCCTCAAGAGGAAGGTATATAACAGCTGTATCTTGCCGGTACTTAGCTACGGAGCAGAAACCTGGAGACTCACAAAGAGGGTTCAACTTAAATTGAGGACGACGCAGCGAGCAATGGAAAGAAAAATGGTAGGTGTAACCTTAAGAGACAAGAAGAGAGCAGAGTGGATTAGGGGACAAACGGGAGTTAAGGATATCATAGCTGCAATAAAGAAGAGGAAATGGACATGGGCCGGGCATGTGGCACGTAGACAGGATAACCGCTGGTCATTAAGG
Organism: Rhipicephalus microplus; assembly: GCF_043290135.1. Classification (NCBI taxonomy): domain Eukaryota; kingdom Metazoa; phylum Arthropoda; class Arachnida; order Ixodida; family Ixodidae; genus Rhipicephalus; species Rhipicephalus microplus. The sequence continues at coordinate 10,256,661 of NW_027464588.1, forward strand.
GTCACCAACTGGATTCCCAGAGAAGGGAAGCGGGGTAGGGGGAGACAGAAGGTTAGGTGGGCAGATGAGATTAAGAAGTTTGCGGGTATAAATTGGCAACAGCAAGCACAGGACCGGGTTAACTGGCGGAACATGGGAGAGGCCTTTGTCCTGCAGTGGACGTAGACAGGCTGATGATGATGATGATGGTAGTAGCGTACCAAGTGCTTCACATTGTTAACAACTTTTTCTAAACACACGTACCAAGACCTCATCAAGTGTGATGCCCAAGGGATGGCTTTATGCTCTTACATAGTAGAGAACAAACGTTGTAAAGTATACATTACTCCAAATTGTTACCAACTTTTTCTAAACACACGGAGTACTCGAAATTGTGCAAAACTACCTGAAAACACGTTCCGTCATTTTTTATGCCACCTCATCAAGTGTGAGGCCCACCGGATGGTTTTCAGCTCTCTCATAGTAGAGTACCGATTATCGTTAACCACTTTCTCTGTAAAGTTATATTGGTACCATAGTTGTGTACGATGTACTTGAAATTGTTAACCACTTAATATAAAGACCACTATCGTGAATTTATGTCTAACAAGATAATGTTCAGTTAACTTCTCCAAACACATCAATTAACTTCTCCAAACACATCACTTTTTCTCAACATATACTGAGTTTTCTCTAATCCCATTTTAAAAGCCACTGGCAGAAAAAAATGTTTATTTTTCTCCTAAACAATTGGCATTTCGTTCAAGCTTTGTGACTTTATGTGTTCTTTTTCCTTTTTCTTTTTCATTGATGAGTGATTTTGTTGCAGTGCTGCCAGTTACATCATACCTACGCTCTATCGGTGGCACGTTTCACTGAGGTCACTTTGTTACATCATACAATTGTACTCACATGAACTGTTAATATTAGTAATTTACTAGTTAGCCTGCTGCAAGAGGCACTCCTCGGAAGGCTTTTCAAGTGTTGTCAAAAAGAAATGCAGTTTAGAGGGATTTATGAATTGGTATTGGTACATAAACGGACATGGCTTGAACATTACGCTAAAAACAACAAACAAGGGGAGGATAGGTGGTAAAGCTTGAGAAATAATTTTAAATAGCGATCATGGAGATGAGAGGGACGAGGCTGTCGCTTTTCGTAGTTGCAAAATGACACGCAGGAAGAAGTAAAAAAAAAGAGAGAGATATAGATTGGAAATGAAGCTGGTAGAAACACCGGTTAGCTACCCTGAACAGAGCGTGAAAGTGAGGGTCGAAAATAGCTAGGATAGAAAGAGATATGAATAAAACAGATAAAACAAAAGAAAGGCTACACATGCATAGAGGTGCAGGGCGTTCCAATCGATCAGATTATGATAAAAGACAGTTTGAACGCAGAAAGCGCAGGAGCACCTGCGCAGCCTTTTTTTGCGACGTACAATACACAACATAGAGCTTGTGTACAGTACCACCTCATAGATACTAGCTTTATTGGGGGCGGTCACGCGTAGCGTTAGTCCATTGATAGAAAGCTAATCATATAAATGCTAAAATTTATCTCATCATGTATAATGGGAGCAAAGGCTATTCGATTGATACTCATTTTCATTATGCGAATGCTACCCGATGATACTCGAATTGATAGCTATTCGATTCCAGTACCAAATTGAAGAGCATCCTATTCGATTACGTTGGAGGCGGAAATGTTGCAGGCCCGTGTGTTCAGATTGGGGTGCACGTTAAAGAACCCCAGGTGGTCTAAATTTCCGGAGCCCTCCACTACGGCGTCTCTCATAATCATATAGTGGTTTTGGGACGTTAAACTCCACATATCAATCAATTATTCGTTTATGTCGAGGAATTGAATAGTGAAAATGTCAAATATCGTTTTTTCAAAGTAGTTTTTGAATAAGCAGCACCACCGGCAGAATCCCCCGAGAAAACCTTGAAAGATCTAGTGCTGATTTCTTCTCTTTTAATCCATAAATTAGTCTGAATGAAGCTTGAACATTTACGAACCTATAGCAAATACTAATGGATTGCTGGATGAAGGCGTCTTTGTGGAAAACTTCACGCTTGGCCGTGCACTTTTAACTGTGCTGAAGTTGTAGGCATTATTCAGTTCCAGTCTTCATCTTGTTGTAATGAAACGGTGAAGGTTATCGTATTCATGCCTAACAATAGGCGCTAGTGTTCCGTTTCCGTAAATTGTTTTGCAGATACAGCTTCGAAAACTGACAGTTCCAAGCTTTCGCTGCCTAGCCCCATGCTCCGATGACAGCTTGATCTGTTTCATTGCATCTTCACCTCATCTGCGCTGTTTTGTTGAAATTTGTTTGGTTTATGTGGCTCAATTTTATTTCAAATGAAGTCACAAAATCTCCCACGGAGGAAGTTGTGACTGCGGTGTTTTAAAGTACAGTTACAGAACACCTCGAGGCTCCGTTCGCTAATGTAAACAAGCTTGCCATAGCTTTAAGATTGCTCTATTGTCAGTCAAATAAATGTAACCGTAATGTCCTTTGGTGAAATTGTAAAAGTTTTGTTTCAAACGAACGGTAGTAAAGTTCTTGAACTCTTTAAAAAAACTTTTGCCTTACTATTCAAAAACCACTCGAAAATTGTTCTATTACTATTCGTATTTGATTTGAATGCAATTCGCTACCGAATGCACTATTCGCACACTCTTAAGACTCAGGTGTGGTACCCATATTTTAGGCCTATTTGTTAAACATTAATTTTATTTCTGGACTCGCCAACGAATCAAATGCACTTCACTATAGTTATGTTTCCCACGCGGGCTCCATTTTCTAGTGGCAACGTTTTCGCTGGTTCACGAGTTAGAGCCTGCAGTCTTCAGAGTACGTGAATTATTTATATGACCTAATTTGCATTGTGCATGCATGTGTACTGCTGCAATTATTTACATCGCAATAATTATATATGATTTATGCACCACAGTCTCAGAAAAAAAGCATTACGCAGAGCCCAACGACAATAACCTTACTTTCTCAAAAGTGACTAGGCCCCCAGCATTGAGAGTAAATGAAATGAAAACTTCAAGGCATCACTTTGTTTCATCGTAACACCTATGAAAGCAGACGTAAAAAAACTTCGACTGCGCACTGGCCTAAGTGCACTTTTGTGCGCGCACCGTAACTTTACGGCTTGTCAAGTGATGTGGCAAGTTTCATATTATAGAAGAGTACTTCGCTTCCTCAATTGTTCAAAACTGCATTCGTGTAGTTTTGTCTTGCACGCGTGATTACAACAAATCAAGCTACATGAGTTGCAATGACCGTTAACACACGCAGAAATGCATGAACAGGATACTCAATGAAGCTCACTGGAAAGATTACCGCAGTAGCTCAACTGGGGAAGCGTAGGTCACGTTATCCTGAAATTGCCGGCTTGGTTCATAACTGCAACGAATTTTGCTTTTTTGGCAGCTTTCACTGCGTTTATGTCATAAGTACTGCATTCTACAAATCATGTTCCACCTACCTCCCCTGGCTTTATTTTATGTTGGTTATTAGGTTGTGTCTAGCAAATAAAAAAAACAAGCGTTGCGATTTCTAGCGCATGTTGGTGAACTAAGCACGTAAATACATTCATTGCTATAGTGGAAAAAAACGTGTGAACGACTCCAAAAGGCGCTTATTTCAACAACATTATTTTTGTATAAAACAAGGTATTAATACATAAATGCGTCCTCGGCTGCGAGTGCTGGTTTTCAAAGAAACGAGGAACAAACTACTCCCCTTGTACTGCACCTAACTAGCACGTGTGCCATATTTGAAACCCAGGCCATCTTGCTTTTTTTTTTCACATGTATGAAACGTTCAGTAAACTTTGAGGCATGAAGGGAATGTTTGATGTGCTGGGAGTGTACAGAACGCTATATGTCTTTTTCAATGAGCAGTAGAAAGGCGAAAAGCATATAAGAGCGTATTTTCAAATCTAAGTTTAGCATTATTATATAAATCTGAATTCACTAAAAAAAGACACAATAGTTATAAACGAATCACTTAGACATCGCTCTCGATTAGGTAATGCAGTATATCGAAAGAGCCGATTTACGTATCACCGTCCAGATGTAGCGGTGCGTATTGCAATATGTTACAAGTAGTCTTAACCTTAAACATTACGTTGTGCCGGCCGCACCGCTAGTCACCCTGTCCACGTTAGGAATTTAAAGGAAGTCATTTGTTCTGGCGAACCGACAAGGCTCAGGGACATTGACGTTTTCAAACGGAATGGATTAACGAGGTCATGTATTTTGATAGCACATGAACAAAACTGCCCTGAACGCATCTAGAATGGTAGAAGTAGCGAAATGAGCACGGTAAGATAAATATCTCCTGATTTTTATGCATCTACGACAGTGGCTCTTTGAGCAGCCAAAGCAGGCGCGAGGTAGGTGGTTTAGATACTATTACATTTGTAATATGCAGTCCGAGTGCCCCGTTTTGTTTCTGTTTTTGATTTTGTTTCAGCGAAGCCTTGAATGTCCCATTCTGGGCACACTCCCATTCTAATGTACATGTGGGTGGGTCCGGTACGACTCTCTTTCGCGATAGAAGACTTTGGTTTTGTTTATGGTGAACGAAGGCTTATGGTCGATGAGGCAGTATAACTGAGTATTTCTTTGTACAGGACACTCACTCACTTGTAGACAGACAGAAATGAAAAAAAACAACTTTTATTAAAAGGAAGAGAACATAGCTGGCGTATAAAAATTGTTGACGCAACTCTGCATGGAAAGGAAAAGGTGAGGAGAAGGGGGGGAGTAGAAAACAGACAAGAAGTAGGCGAAAAGTAAAATAAAAATTTCAGAAATTTTAAAATGAATTGAAAAAATCCACGGATCTCCTCGAAGGGAACCATGACCAGTGGGTGAAGATCTGAGCATTGTATTTATGAGGAATCGCAGGATGCCCGAGCGTTCTCTATTACATTGAATATTGAAGGACGTGTTGAAGTGCATATAAATGTGTAAATTTATTTCACCAAGCAGTCACCCTATTAGCTTTAAGGAAGATTTAGAAAATTGATGGACTGAAGCATATATGCCTAAAAAAAAACTCAAGAAAGAGGAATCTCACCGGAGGCAAGATATCATTTTGAAATGAGTAGTGTGCTGTGACGCATAATGCTCGACTTGTGCCTTTGTGTAAAGAGTATCCTTCAAAAGCCTGCGCATCAAGAACGTTTTAAAAGGGATCAAGTCATCAGTGCTGTTCTCGATAGGTTATTATCACCGGGAACAGCAATCTCTTACCTTGTAGTTAGCAAATGTCTACGTTGAAGTTTGTTGTAAAACCTCTTTTTTTTGTCTCACATATATTTCGACAATCGCAACGGTTCTATACTGTGAGCACAACGGATGACAAAGCTAGAGTCTAAAAAAGTTCGTCCCAAAAAAGGAAAAAAAAACAAAGAACAGTGTGAGTTTTTTTCGGGCTTTGTTTTGGCTCTTAGGCGGGGATATGCCCCGGCAGAATCTCTCAATGTGTGCATTCCAGGTGCAACTAAAAATTGTCAAGCTGACCAGGACTACCGAAATATCCTAATATTAGTTTCATCGCGCGTTTATGTTCTGTGAAGCAGGCAAGAACGCTAAAGATGCAAACAAATATTATGTTTTTTTCATCCTTGAAAGCATGCTACGTCGCGCTTGCTAATCAGTGCACAATCGACACTCAAGAATTTTTTTTTTGTAGAGAACAGTATTCAGTCGCAACTACATTTGAGACAGAAGTCATGCGGTGTCCACCTGTGACCACTTGTATTAGGGGTTGTTCCTTTCCCTCAAATCACAACCCAGTCCTCCCAGAACAGAAACTTTCCTGATCTGCCGACAGGTGGCGACATAAGTACTTCTTCGGGAAGTTATTACTAGATCTTTGCGAGCAACATAGTCTGGAGATAGTTAACACAGGGCCTAAATGTGACGGCCAGATCACATGGGAAGTCGGAAACAAGCAATCAAGCATTGATTATTGTCTCATGACTGAAGGAATTTACCACAAACTGACAGAAATGAGGATAGACGAGGAAGGCATTAACAGCTTGGGTAGTGATCATAAACGAATAACATTACAAATGGGATACGAAACTAAAAATACGAGCATGGAATCAAAGTCTGGCAGCTCGTATTTAAATGACAAACAAATAATAAATATAGCCGCAAGAGTCGAGAAAGAAGTAGGCGAAATACCAGGCAAGGACTGGGAGTATAGGGAGCTGTTACATCTAATGACGAAGGAGATAGGGAAAGAGAAGAAAACCATTTGCTGGAAAGGAAAAAGGAAGCCAAAAAGTTGGTGGAACAAGGAAATCCGGGAGGCGATCGAGAAGCGACGCGAAGCATCACGGGAGCATAGAAAGGCAAAAAAGGAGAAGCGGCCGCAGGACGAAGTCAAAAAAATATGGGAAATATATTTGGAGAAAAAATCCCTTGTACAGAAATTGGTAGAGGCAAAAATTAAAGGTGAAAGTGAACGCTGGATGACAGAGATACACGAAAAAAAGGAGGCCGCGCCTAGGATTTTTTGGAGCCACATAAAGGCGCTAGGTAGGAAGTCTGTCACAACGCAACAACATATTCTAGATGAAGGAGGAAATCAATTGGAAGGGTACGAAGCGCTAGGTTACATCCAAAAGGTAACAGCCGATTCGTTTCAAAAGAGCGTCCAGGGGATCTCCCCAGTGAGTAAAAGTGTGGCGGAGAAAGCAACAGAGGAAGAGCTAGTACTAGATAATTTCAACTGGAAAAAGGCCGAAGGAAAAATTCCAAAGCGCACTGCCGCGGGTTTAGATGGGATTCCCGTTAGCCTCATTAACGAACTAGGACATAACACTAAAGAAGCATTGTTAAAAGCAGTAGAAAAAAGCTTAAAGGACGGACAAATACCGGACAGTTGGCGACAAAGTAGAATGAACTTAATCTATAAAGGCAAGGGAGAAAAGGACAAGATTCGCTCGTATAGACCACTAACCATTACATCGGTACTATACAGGTTGGCGATGCAGGCAGTAAAAATGAAAATAGAAACATGGGCCGAACATAACGATATTTTGGGAGAACTTCAGAACGGATTTCGAGTCGACAGGCGGTTAGACGATAACCTGTTTGTTCTCACTCAGTGTATAGAAATATCTAAAATAGAGAATAGGCCCTTGTACGTGGCTTTTCTAGACATCACTGGGGCATACGACAACGTTAATCAGGAAATTTTGTGGGATATATTGAAAGGAATGGGCATGGGCGACGACTGTATACAGCTTTTGAGGGAGATATACCGAGAAAATACAGTTTGCATAGAGTGGGAAGGAATGCGTAGCAAAGAGAACGTTGAGGTTAGCAGGGGTCTGAGACAGGGATGTCCTTTGTCCCCACTGTTATTCATGCTGTACATGGTGAGTATGGAAAAAGCGCTAGAAGGTAGCAACATTGGTTTTAATCTGTCACACAAACAGGGCGGCATGATGATTGAGCAGAAGCTTCCAGGTTTATTTTATGCGGACGATATCGTCTTATTTGCGGACAGTCGAGATGATATACAGCAGCTGGCGAATATATGCGGAAGGGAAGGTGAAGCTCTTGGACTAGGATTCAGTGTAACGAAGTGTGGTTTGATGGTATTCAATGATCCCTGTGATCAGACGGTGTCCATACAAGGCCAAGAAATACCGAGGGTAAGTGAATACAAGTACCTTGGAGTATGGGTAAATGAGAGTGATAGATACATGGAGGTACAGGAAAAAGCCTCGGCAGCAAAAGGAAAGAGGAATGCGGCAATAATGAAGCACAGAGCGTTGTGGGGATACAATAGGTATGAGGTGCTTCGAGGTCTGTGGAAGGGTGTAATGGTTCCAGGGCTTACTTTTGGGAACTCAGTGGTGTGCATGAGGGCAGAGGTGCAATCGGGAATGGATTTAAATCAAAGGACTGTGGGACGCCTCGCGTTGGGCGCTCACGGGAAGACGACAAACGAGGCTGTAAAGGGCGATATGGGGTGGGCAGGTTTTGAGGCGAGGGAAGCGCAGAGCAAAATAAGGTTCGAAGAAAGGCTAAGAAATATGAAGGAGAGTAGATGGGCAGAGAAGGTGTTCCGTTATTTGTATAGGAAGAGCGTGGACACACAGTGGAGAAAAAGAACTAGAAGACTCACTAGTAAATATACGGCTGGTATTGTGAGCCATATGTCAACAAAGAGCGTTAAGGGAAAAGTCAGGGAGGCGGAGAGGATTTACTGGATGGCAGCTATGGAGAAAAAACCGGCTTTGAGTAACTACCGAAAGGGCAAAAATGAAATAAGGAGGGAGGCATTTTACGATAATTCAAGGGGAAGCGCTTTACTGTTTGAAGCGAGATCGGGTTGCCTTAGAACGCGTAGTTATAAAGCAAGATTCAGTAAAGAAGAAGAACAATGCACATGCTGCGGGAAAGATAAGGAAACGGCGGAACATGTTCTGATTGAATGTGGAGATATCCACCCAGGTGTACGTTTGGGCACGAACCTACAGGAAGCCTTGGGTTTTAGGGACAACAATGGAAAGCTGAACACACCCGCGATTGAAATAAGTAAGAGACGGTTAGAGTATTGGTGGCAGGAAATTAGAGAGAAAGGACAAAAATAAATATTGGAAAAATAAAATATGGACAGTGTGCCGTAAATGGCAGAGAACTTAAGCTGAAAATTTACCTTTTTTCCATTAAGATAGAATTTATCGAAGTAGAGGCATTAGGCCAACATAAAAAAAAGAGAAAAAAGTTTTTTTTTTTGTCGAGCCTGGTGGCACACTTGTCACCACCCCGTTATAAAGGGGACGCTCATAGCATCCATCCATCCATCGTTTCACCTTGGTGACGGCTTGTTCCTTCTAACGAAAGGCAAATTTTCGTCTTTCGTTCTTTTTCTAAGAAAGAACGCAGATAAACGCAAAGAATCAAATGTAAAATTCTTGCTCAACACAAGATTGATTGATATGTAGGGTTTAACGTCTAAAAATTACCATGTGAATATGAGAGCTGCCGTAGTGGAGGGGTCCGGAATATTGAACCACCTCAGGTTTCTGAACGCGTACCCAAATATGAGCACATGGGCCTACAGCATTTTCGCCTCCATTAAACATGCAGCCTCTGCTGCCGGGATTCCATCCCGCTACCTGCGGGTCAGCAGCCGAGTACTTAAGCCTATTACACCACCGCAACGGGGCTTTGCTCAACATAAGCTATAACGAAAATGTAGGAGCAAAAAGGACATTTTTGTGGATTTTTTAGGGAATTCGTGAAATTTTATTTGAGTCTGAGCGCAGCTGTTGCGTTAATAACACTGGGTATCGAACAATTACAACGGTGAAAATGTAAAATGTTTTCTTCATCGTGCTCATCGTCAACCTAATAAACAAATTTACAAATAACTGATGACTAGCAGCATCACGTTGGCGCATTCGTTCACTTTAAATGCCACAATTCTGCTCTTTGTCGCATACTTTAGAGCCACCTTCCCTACAAGGCTATTTTCCAACAATAGAATTCCAGAGCGGCACTAGTATGTAATCCATCAACCTACGCGCACATGATTCTCGGTCGTTGTCGAGAAGAAGCTTAGCAGAATTGACTTTTCCTCACGGGAGTCAAGGCCCGCCTGCCGGCTCCCACAAAATCAATCTTTCGTTTTTGCTATTCTCCCTTACGTTGCTCGAAGAGGAAGCCTATAAGAGCGAATCACCGTGGGCTAAAATGTCACGTGCGAAGCTTCAGAGAGGTCAGCGTAATCCCTGTCGAAGCGGAGCCACGTAGGATGCATTACTCTTATTTTTCTCCAGCCTTTTGCAAGCACTCCGCAACGCGTGTTTACTTTGAAGTTTGCCCTTTTTAGTTTGACACAAATTTCACGCAACATGTTGCGAGCAAAAAAACTATAAGCTGACACGCCTCGACTGCGTGAAGCGCTGGAACATCTACTATTACGTGGACTTGTGTCATCTGAATGTATTAAAAATTTGTTTCGTGCTCTAAAGCTCGTCTTGTTCTGGCGTCGCAGAGTGTTTCGTATGCTTCAGAGGTAGTGTGTCCGTACAGCTTACCTATTATTGTATTATGCACAACACCAAATTTATACGTTTGCTTATTCAACTTGCGCCTGTCTGGGGGAGCTTTATACTATCGTTTGCATGTTTCACAAAGGCAACGTGGTCGGAAATGGAATATCATGTAAACTGTTGCTTTTAGAGTGCTGTTTAGTGCAACCATATGGTATTGCCATTCAAGCGAGATACCCCACGAGCAGCGAATGCGTGAATTACATTGCCAAAGGGCACATCGGCGGACAGAACCAGATGTCATCAAGAGTATAGTAGAGTACTAAGTACTCTAAATCAATAACAACGTTTTTTCTAAACACGCGTGAACACTCCGTGTTCTTTCATTTGAACATATGTAGGGACATAATTAGGAAATAATAAATCATGCTCCTTTGCTGGATGACTCAACCTGATTTTAGGTGATTTCGATTGACTAAATAACAATATTTGTGAGCTACTCTTATAGAAGTGGCAGAAATTATTCACTCCATAATAGTCGTTATGTCTGGTGACGATATATTTTGCACAATAAATGTTCCAAAAAATTCTTTATTTGTATGCGTGGAGCAAGCTGTAATCGTAGAGTCAAAAATAATTACCGTCACTTAGAATATGTCGTTTCGGGAGGCACTTTGAAATTCAAAAGTACACAAGAATGTTGTGAGAGTCACAGCTGCTCAAGCTGGTATGCTGCTGAAAAGTAATACTTCCTACACGAATCATCCCTACTATCTACCTGACGCACTTCCGTACTTTGTTCAAGGTGCCCCTTGGTCGTTTAGGGCCTTCTTCTATTTAGTTGCAAATAATTTGGCCATACTGTTGTGTTTTTAAATGACACCAGTCACTTTCGTAATAGTACAATATATTTATTTCTAACTTGGTTTCACGAGATTTAAAAACAAGATACACTGCTGAACAGCCGAAAGACAAAAGCAACGTAAAACAAAGACGCAAGGTTGCATCTCACAAATGAATAAATGAGGTTATGGGCAAATAAGTTGATTACGTATTCAATGCAGAACGAGAAGTAATATGTGTTGACAAAGATGTTTCACACTCAGCCCTTAAGAACAAAAAGTTCAGTCAGAATGGGTCCGTAAATGAAAAACAATGATACATTATCCCCACAAAGCCAACGGTATTAGAAAGATCAAAGGAACGACATATAAATATATGAAGGATAAAAGCAGCAAAATAAATGACGATGCAAAAGATAGAACCTATAGCTTTTCCTGTGCAGTTTAAAAGGCTTCCAATGGCCTGGAACTGCACGCAAATGCGAGAGAGCACCCCAGACTAATACCCTATATCAGAGGACGCAGAGTGATGTACTCTTTTATATTTTTTTTACATATATGGTCCAATTGTGGGATTTGTGACCCCGCTGTCATTAGGAATGGAACCCAGAAAGCCATACTTTTCACGACCAACACGTCATCTCCTTGTTTTGCCGCTGTATAATGCAGGGCGCAGAATACGGCACAGCTGAATGGTACTGTGAAAGGCGGTGGGCGTTACTCCAAAGAGCTAGACTTCTGAGATCACAAGAGTGTTTGGTGACTGTTATTCAAAGATTGATAAGGGTATACATCAATCTTGAGCGAGCCGGGCTTTCGCGATGGCTATGGCATTAGTCACGTGTCACATTCTGTGATTTTTTTTCTGTTTTCGCAATCTTCCACAACTAAATACGTCGTAGTCACATACCGTAATATTTGGTTACGCTACAGAAGGAACAAGCACATAACGCATGGCAGCTAATATAAGTGTTGTCTTCGTCAGTTGCTGTTATTTACTTTTTTATATATATTTAGCAAGCATGAGCTTTTCGGCTCTCAGAATGCGTTACTTAATTAGAATAAAAAATAAAAACAGGTATAACCATGCATCCAGTTCATTTCAAAACGCAAAAGTGTTTATTTATATATTTATTTATTTTCGTGCTCTTAAGTCGTGAAGGCACTGATATTGCAAAGATGAATGGTATAACAGTATATCATCTAACAATTTTGTAGGTGGCAAGTTCTTGTGCTGCTAAAACGGATGGTAGAAGGTGGCTCTAGTCCCTACTTGTTTGTGGCAAAAAACAGAAAAAAAACGAAGTAACAAGTGTTATGGAGGCATAAGAAAATTAGAAGCTTAATATCATGATGGACCCGTGGAGACAAGTAACCTTGGGGAGAATGAAAAGATTATATTTGTGTGTTGGATTTGTGTGAAAAATGTTGGCTTCACCGGAAGTACTTGTGGCGTGGCTTCAGCGACACTTAAAATAGCTTTTATAAAAGAAGCTCTCATGAAGCGGGAGCAATTAGGGATCACAAAACCAGCTGCGCGCTTCTCAAAGGATTCAAGGGCTGCAGTTAGTTCTGAGCTAGGTGGATCCGAAATAAAATAAGCGCATTTACATTTAGATCTAACGAGAAATTTGTGTTTTAAATCAAGAAAATATATGAAAATTAACAGTTTCAATATCCAATTACTCAATTGGTGTCAATTATTTAGAAGTCCAACGTGCACATTCTAAGAAAGGTTGTAAGATATATACCCACAAACGTAATAGTAACCAGTAAAAAGTTAACAGCGGATCTGTTAAGGTTATAGGGAAAGTCTTCAATACCTCTGTTTTGATGCATTCATGTCATAAATACACAAATATTATTGTTTACTTTCACGAGTCGCTTGTCGCATCACTCGGAAACAGTGTCAATGTCAGAATTTGAAAAGTAGAAGAGAGCGAGAGAGAGAGTGAGAAAGAAAAGGCCGGGAGGTTAACCAGATATTGGCATCTGGCTTGCTACCTAGTGCTGGGGGCGGGGAAATAGGGGCAAGAAAGAGGGGGTAGATAGAGAAAAAAACGCACGCGCACTCATAAGAAAAGGAAAACACACACAGGAAGGTCATCCTAGCTACAACCGTTCAGTAAGGCCAGTCGATCGCAAAAAGTGTAGTAGTGCTTTCAGCGCCCTCTTCTGTGAAGTCGAATCCTGTCGATACTGCTCCGAGAGAGGTTGATCATCTAATTTGTTGAGTTCCTTGTGAAGGCATAGCCAGTCGTTATTTACTATATGCTAGGCAGTCACAAAGAATATATTGGATTGTTTCCCCTTTGCCATAGTGGCCACAGGCTGTGGTGTCGGCCATCCCAATGCGGAAAGCGTAGGCGTTGGTACACGCAACGCCCAACCACAGCCTACATAACAGGGTCTGGTCTGCTCAGTAAAGCCTCGACAGGACTTGAAAACTTGGCGTAGGGTCAAGCGAGTACAGTCGGGCACGCTTGAAGTGTGACTGATTTCATTCTGATGTGGTTTGCTGTCGAGCAAGTCTGCGGAGCTTTCATGCAGCATCTGTCCTAAAAGAGGTAGTCGTAGTTTATAATCTTCTGTGTGGGCTGAGCGGGCAGCTTGATCGGCCCATTCATTGCCGAAGATTCCGCAGTGACTGGGAAACGTTTGAAATGTAATTTGGTGCCCTTTCTCAGTCAGGTTGTGTATAACCTCTGCTATCTCTAGTACCAGCTGCTCGTGTGGTCTACGGCGTAAGGCTGATAGTAAGACTGCAGTGCCGCCTTCGAGTCGCAGAAAATAGTCCACTTGCGTGTAGGTTGATCAACTACAAATTGCAACACGGAACGAAGTGCTGCCAATTCTCCTGCCGTAGATGTTGTTGCGTGAGAAGTCTTGAATTTAATTGTCGTGGCCAACCTTGCTATCACTACTGCTCCTGTAGAGCTGTCCGGCTGAACCGATCCGTCAGTGTATATGTGTGTGGAGTCTCGATATTTCTCATACAATAGAAGTAGTGTGATCTGTTTGAGAGCCGGTGAGGACAAATTGGCCTTTTCTGGACGCCAGGTATGGTAATATTAGTCATTGGTTGAGCGAGGCACCATGGCGGAGTCACAGGTCTACCGGCAGGAGAGAACGAAGTTGGGATCGACTCACCAAGTGCGGTCACTGTTTTGCAGTAAGATGTGCATGGTCGGACCACTGGTAGAGAGGCTAGGTGATGTCGAGGAGTTCGAGCAACGTGTCGTATATGTGTCCACAGAACTTCCATTTTAATGTGGGTCTTGATGAGGTGGTCCCTTGTGATGGCGATAGTTGCCGCTGTTGACGCACTTTGGGGCAAGCCTAAACATATCCGGAGTGCTTGAGCCTGGACACTTTGAAGCAAACGTATGCTTGTTTTACTTGATTCAGTTAACACAGGTAGGCTGTACCGAAGGAATCCAAGGAAAAGAATCCTGTATAGTCGTTACATAGCAGTTGTGGACATTCCCCAGTTCTTTCCAGCGAAGAACTTTACCAAATGACAGATGCGCGTTAATCGCCTTTTCATGTATGATACATGTGAGCTCCATGAGAGGTCTCTGTAAATTATAACACCTAGAAACTTGTATGATCGGAGGTGACGTATCCTTTCGCTGTTTATCAGAACGTGGTAGTTCTGCATTGGTTTGCGCGTAAATGCCACAAGTGCACATTTCTCAGAGGAAATTTCCAGACCTCGCTGACGGAGGTAAAAAGCAACTTGAGTGGTAGCTTTCTGAATTCGCGCTCGCAGCTGTAGACGTGTTACTGCAGACGTCCAAACGCAGTTGTCGTCCGCGTACATTGACAATCTGACAGTACTTGGCAGAAGGTCATTGAGAGCTATTAGCGTCACGTTGAATAGTGTGGGGCTAAGTATCCCACCCTGGGGAACACTACGGTGGCTGTAATGTAGCGAAGTGTCACCATCCTCGGTTCTCACGAAAAAGGATCGCTCAGAAAGATAGCTGCGTAGCCACTGAAACATCCCACCACCCACTCCTAACTCCTTGAAAGCGGTGAGGACAGCTTCATGTGTGACGTTATCGTATGTCCCTTTAACATCAAGAAATAAAGAAGCGCAGAGACGCTTACGGCCTTTTTCGTGTTGCACGTAGCTGACCCGGTCTATGACGCTATTAATTGATGACCGGCCACGGTGAAATCCCGTCATACTATCATCCACTCCTAGCCCATGGGTGATCATCGGAGACTTCAACGCCCACCATACGCTATGGGGGAGCCAGAAGATCAGCGCAAAGGGTAGAAGTTTGATAACGTTTGCTTCAGACAACGAGCTGTGCTTGTTAAGTAATGGCAGCCCAACATTTTTACGTGGCTCTGGATACAGCAGTTGCCTTGACTTGGCTTTTGTTTCTCGAGGTCTCGTCAGATGTGCCGGATGGTTTGCGGACATAGAAACACATGGGAGCGACCACACTCCCACATATGGCAAGATCAGAGGATTATCACCTTGCAAGGTACGCGAAACTATCCAAAGAGTGGACTGGACCAAGTTTTAATCTCTCATGGAAGAACGCTGTCAAGAGAACACCTCATTTGACTTAGAAGAGGTGATCAAGTCCACAGTGCAAGACACAGTGTGCACCCTCACATGCTCTTCGAGAGTAACCGAGTTTGATGTGAAATTAGAATGACTTCGGGCTCTCCAACGGCGTGCAGAACGAAGATACCGACGCACGAAGGCAATCGACGATTTTCGAATCGCTAGACGTCTTCAGAAGAAGATACAACGCCGCATAGACAAGCTAGAGTCACAACGTTGGGCAGCCTTATGCGCGTTGTTAGATCCTCGCAAGCTTTTATCACACTTGTGGAAGACAATAAGAGTGCTCCGGACACCTCCCATTCAGCGGTCTCCATTCAAGGCTCTAGCCTTCTCTCAACAGAGATCGGAGGTCGACGTGGCAGAAAAGTTCCGTGCCAACTTATCTGGTTAACTCGCAGATCCCAACATCTCCACGCTCTGATGTGGTGGCACGACATCACACGATCACCACATGGACCATTTTTTTTATTCATGAGCTTAAAGCAGCACTGGCTTTGTGTAGACGGACAACAGCACCCGGGCCTGATGGAATAATATACAGAGCACTGTGTCACCTTGGTGATTGTGCGAGGAGTGCCCTCCTCAAGATATACAACGATTCTTGGCGAGAGGGCACCCTCCCAGTTAACTGGAAGACCAGCCGTTTGGTTCCATTACTGAAGCCTGGCAAGTCACCATTGGTGCTAACATCGTACCGCCCGATTGCACTGGCTAGTTGCTTGGGCAAAGTGATGGAGAGGATGGTACTTGGACGGCTAGAATGGTTCCTGGAGCATCACAACATCTTTGAAAACTAGAAACCTCTAGTGGGTTATATAGGGCTGGAATATACACGCAATTATCAGCGAAAAACTTAATGGTAGACGTAGTACCAAGAATAAAAGCTTTATATGAATAGTTAAACGTAACGTGGCCAATACAGAACGTACAGATAAAATCTATGTAACAGTAATTGTTTGAAAGTTATTATTATTACTCTGTTAACATTCTGTATACTGTTGCTTAAACAACAGGGAATGCAGTCTAGAAAATAAGGATTTATGCCAAGCTTGCTCCTTTTCAAAAGTAAGAGAGTACGCGAAACAGTGCCGAAGGCTTTAACGCAACTAAAAAAAAGATGGTAGAAAGGGAAGATGAATGTTTGCGATGAAAAACACGTAAACAGGTTGTGTCGAGCCGACCTTTTCACAAGCACACTTGTCTTATGGAAGACTGGAACAGAACTGATACCTTTAGCTCTCGCGTCTCTACTGTTCGTACCATGATGAATATCCGTGAGGGAAATACGTCAGCAGAGCCTTTGTGGAGCCCGGCTTGAAGCACTTTCATGTATAAAAAACCACCAGGCCTCTGCGGAACGCACCACATACTCACAGCAAAAGCTTGAACCGCGAGCGGCCTTTAGCGTATCTTAAACACTCTTTGGTTAATGGGTACAAGCTCTGCAGGAAACCCACTATGCCACGAATTATCGTAATATTATAGTGGTAGGAAAGCACTCAATATGACATCCTTCGTCATTGTTCGAAGAAGCGTGGTACCCGCTACATACTTGCAAGCAGTTTTGTGCAATTTTGTCATACTTTGGCGGACGGATATGAAAAATTATGCCTGAAGCTTTTTAATAGGTGGGAGCAATCGATGACACTCGTCACGCAGTTGGCATTGTTTGACGCGAAATTGTTATTTTTCTGCTCTAAAACGCTTTATTACTGATAATAACACCATTCCTTTCCCGACGTCAAACCTGCCTAAGGCCAGTTGAAGACGAAATTTCAAGCATCGGCGTGTCTGCCTGGTAGATTACTAGGCCGGCACGCATGAACCTCGGGTGCGAATCCCTTTAGGTCAATGTAATTTGGCATTTAGTTTTAAATGCGAAGCATTTTTTAGCGAACTTCGGCGACTTCGAGCGTATCAAATCTATCTATCTATCTATCTATCTATCTATCTATCTATCTATTTATCTATCTATCTATCTATCTAGCCGCCTACGACTTTTAGCTCTCCTGACCGTTTAAATAATGGTATCGATACCAAACTTAGTATGGCATAACATGACTGTATGACGAGCATATTTGACTAGTCATAACAAGAAAATCATGACATATATGTCACGAATGTAATGATTCACACTTTACAGTCTTGCTGCTCTTGCGGTGGTCTCGTTCACATGACATGTTGCAAAACTGGTATGCTATGACATGAATGCATGGCGAACACAAACGACAGACCCTAACGTGGAAATCATCACATGCATGTCATGTAAGTCATGAGTCATGACTACACGCCACGCTCATGATGCGCTCGCAGCCGTCTCGCTAGCTTCACATATAATAAATTCGGCGTTACGTGATGCGAATGAATGACGAAGGTTTGTGACTGGTGCAAACATGATAAGCATAAGATGCTTGTCATTTGACATTATGAATACAAGCCACGCTCACTATGCCCTCGCAGCCGTTTCCCTAGCTTCACATACACCAAATTTGGTAGTACGGGACGTGAATAAACGACAAAGGGATGTTACTGGTGCAAGCATGATAATCATGTGATGCGTGCATTGTAACAACATGACTACATGCTATGCTCATGATGTGCTCGCGGCCGTCTCGCTAGCATCACAAGCACCAAATTCAGTAGTACGTGACGCGAACATACGCAAATAACATGTTCAAACATGATAATCATGACATGCGTGTCATATAACAACATGACTACATGCCGCACTCATGATGCGCTCGGGGCCATTTTGCTACATTCATATATGCCAAATTTGGTATTACGTCACGGGAATGAATGACTAAGGTATGTGACTGGTGCAACCATAATTTTTAGATGCATATCATGTAGCAGCATGACTACAAGCCACAATCAAGGCGTTAATACACTTAGACGTGAGCCGGTGCGCGGGTGCTCTAGCGTACGTTTCGTTGCGCCATGCCGGTGATGCCACGCCAGGCGCCGGTCCAGACATATACTCGCAGGCACGCGCCGCACTGTGTTGCTTCGACGCATGCGCGTTCAAGCACACCCGGCGTCCCTTCGTCACGAAGCTAGACAGACGTGGTGCATTGTGGGTAACGTTTTTGGTGCGAAATGCAGCATGTCTAATTTCGCACCGGTTGCCATCGGGCTGCGCTGAGAGACGCTGGTTGCGTCTGGCTCAGACTACAGTGTGTTCGCGTTCTGCTAGCGTAGCGTCGCTGCACCAGCATGCACTCATCAACGTTACGTCGCAGTATAATGTGCCCTTCATGATGCTCTCCCTGCCGTTTCGCTAGCTTTACATATTCCATGTGTGGTATTACGGGACCTGAATAGACTACGAAGGTATGTGACTTGTTCAAACATGATAATCATGAGATGCGTGTCATGTAACAACACGACCACATGCCACGCTCATTATGCGCTCGCGGTCGTTTCTCTAGCTTCAAATACACCAAATTGGTGTTCCATGACGTCAATAGATGGCGAAGTTAAATGACAAGCCCGAACATTATAATCATTATACTCGTGTCATGTAAAACATGACTACATGCTACGCTCATAGCCCGCTCGCGGCCGTTTCGCTCGCTCCACGTATACCAAATTTGGTATCAGGTGGCGTGAGTAGATGATGAAGGTAAATGACACGTCCAAACATAATAATTATGATATAAAAGTTGTGTACGGCATAATTTACTTCTGCCTCGTAAAGTTGTTCTAATTTTAAACAGACATATGAACCTTTCTCATTCGTGCTACGCATATCATCAATTCGCACTGTACGTGGGATCTGCCATTTTTTTTCCTATTTTGCGCGAAAGTCTTTAAAGACACTGGCGTCGGCGACGGACTACTACGGCACTGACGACCCTTGTGATCTCATTACGGCACTCGCCATAAAAATTAGGATTTCAGCCGGAATAGAACCTAAGCATTTTTCGTGGTAATCGGCTTTTCTACCATAGCAGCCAAACAAGATCACAAATCTGCTTTCAAGAAAAGCAACATGCAGGCAAAAGCCAGTGCAACTCCAAATGTGGTTGTAATTGAGGAAATTTAATGCTATGACAAAGCAATAAACACTACAAATGTAAACCTGCGTTGCCAGCATGATGGCGATTTCACGTCAATCAAAATTCCAATGCGAACTTCACTTTTATAGCTGCTTAGTGATGATAAAATTCGTAAGCTTTGCTAACTCCTGCAGCTAGCACTCAGAGATGCCACGAACGCCGTAATGTACGCCCGAAAATAGTGAATGTGTTTGCTATTTCTATGCTAACTTTTGCTGCTCTACCAACCACCAGAGTGCGCTCACAAAAAGATTTTAACAGCCACAGAGTGCCATTTTTAATGATCATGCAATCTAAGCACGCTCTTGCAAATTGATTTGCTGCTCTTTGATTTTGGTACGAGCAACGAAATCAGAGTGCGTTGGTGCTTCAGGCAATTCGCTTCAATTGTATTGGAGCCGCCTGGGCAATGGACTTAGCACTAAGCTATTTCACTTAGCAAAAAAGCTTCCCGAGATAGCTAAATAATTTGCATGTTTTTATGTTAGCATTAGGTGAAACGAAAGTACAGCAAAGCATTTATTTTCCCATTTCGTGTTTTCATCATTTGTGTATCAAAAACTTGCAATACATAGAAGAGGGTACTCTACTCAATCAATTCTGTTGTCACACTGATAATGGTTATTCTGACATTCTGAATTATAGTATTACCAGAAACGTAATCCCACACATGTACAAAGTTTCTCTAAACAACATTTACGTGTTAATCATTGATGCTTGTTATAGGCATACAGAATTTTTCAGTATTTCTTCCTCTACACCATGCCTAATAATAATGTGTTGATAAACGTAATTCTTACCATTACGCGATGAGACACACTAAAACACACGTGTTCCAAAGTTACCCGAAGATTAGCGGTCGAGGTCGTAACTGCCGCTTTGTGCGCCGCTCCTAAATGCCATCAGCATAGATTTGAAAAGTACCGCCAAGCCAGGTGAGGATAACGACCCCACCAGTAACGGACGGCGTTTTGGCTGCACTGAACTGTCGCAGGTAATGTTTCTCTAGCTGGTGCAGAACAACGCAAAATGACCAAAGTTTCTGTTCGTGGCAGTCAAAGTCACACTGTGACTGCCTAAAGTCTTAGCATTGTGCAACAACATGTGAAAATGACCTCATCAAGCCCCATGGTCACGCCAACTTGCAGCCCAACTTCAATTCAGCTGGTCAGGTCCTCCTGTTTTAATATAGTGAACTATATTCACGTTCGAGCGTGTTTAGCTTTTTCAGTAAGGCTGGATAGGTACGTCGAGCATTTTATTTCGTTTACTGATTTTAACATACAAAAAACGAGGCATTCAAAACGAAATTTCATTTCAAACAAAAATAATTCATAGGCATTTTAAACAAAAGATATATATGAATTCAAGAATAACGGGTATTGGGCAGAGAACTCGGAAGTGGCATTTAGGTTAACTAAGAATTTTCTGTACGCACCCACCCAGTGCGTGCGTCAAACGAGCCTACCATTTCCAAAAAAAAAACCTTCTGGAACAGTCTCATATGGCGCTAGAAAGCTTTTTTTGTGGATTTATAATTTAACCATTCAATAAAAAATATTTGTTCTTTACCTATAGCATAGAAGACAAAATTTGTCGCCTGTTTAGGAAGGATCCGCAGAATATTTTGGCGATTCAAAATAAGCACAAGCTTACGTAATACTTGTCATCACTGGGCTGAGTATTGTAAAACAACTTACTTATAGCTTAGTTTATTTGGCTACTCATCTAAGTTGTAGCATCATTTCACGCGGAAATAACTACACACTGCCACACTGTATTAGCCGTGCATGTTGTGCCCAAAGTACACATGATTTACACTCTGCTAATGATTTTGTTACCATGTACGCTAAATAACCAAGACACCTATAATAAACTTTTGGCATACGCAATGCACAAGTTTTGTAATAAACTGGAGGAACGTTCTTCGCTGGATGACTTCAAGGCAAATGCGTTATGTGCTTTAACAAACGCAACTATATACTGTATCGTACTGCACATAACTTCAGATGAGTCGCAAATGCTCTCAAACCTCTCATTGTATTTGATAAATTGCACCAATGCTTTCGGCTTAGACGAAACCTCGTGACAATCGTCGTGCGATCAAGTTGATTGCTGGGTCCCGCCACTCAGTGATTAGGCATAATGCGTCCGGGTGGTAAACGATGGGGTGTGGCGCGTTTTGTTACATTCTGTATTCATACCTTCATTGTCGCGCGCATTTCGGAAACCATTTCCCAAAGAGCTCGTATCTTCAGAGTAGCTGTTTTTTTAGTCGGTGCTGAGGAGATCTGCTTGTCATGTTAGGTTATATTGCGAAAGAATACGCACGCCTCTGTTTCTCAAATAAGCCTTGATTCAAACACAAAGCATTTGGCTATATTGTCAGCATGCTGCCACGACAAACAGCAGAAGGCTACCAAAACTAAACACACCGTGAATGGAGATCAGGAAATAGTCGTCCGTCTACTTTAATGTATACAGAGGGCATGCAAAATATCACTCTTGTAAATGATGGCATGTTGGGGAAGAACGAAATAATTGCTAAAATGGTCGACAGTATTGTCTTTTCAATATACGAATAAAAATAGAACAACTTCCATTTAAAAGTGCTTAAGACCACTTTTAAAATTCCATTGGGAGGATTTGCCGTTTTGGTGGTGGACAATCTTCAGGATGCGCATAACGAATGCTAACTGAAGCTAACGGCGTTTACCTTTACTGTTTCTTTTGTCCTCGAGAATTCGCAAGCTTTGACAGCGTGTATGTTTTCTCAGTAAGTAAATTATATTATGGTCCCGCTAATGCAACTCACATTGAGGAATAGCTTTAATTGAATAAAGATAAAGAAGCACCATGGCTTACAACCGTGAAAGTACTCGATAGTTGGTTTGTATCCGTGATTTGCATACGTGATCAATAAGGATTTTTTTTATTTTTCCTTTTGCTACCATGCGGCTACGACACAGGCACTTTAGAACTGACGGGATTGTTGCATAACCGCACATAACTGATGATTAATTATACTATGATAGTATGTAGGACTGCGTTGCTGTATGAATATTTGTGAGCTTGCAGTATACACGCAAAAAGTGGCATTGCTAGAGGGAAAATATCGGCTTGATAAAATGGGCTCCAAGTACATTCATTTTATTAGATGCGAAAGCATCTTAAACTTGGCGCAGTGTCCGTTTTGCGGTGGCCGCACCCGTACTGCGCATGCTCCAATTACCCTCCTCCCCCTCCTCGCACGTGAACGTAGGAGAGAGAAGGTGGCATGAATGCTGCCTCCACTTTATTTCTCATTTCCCATTTCTCTCTATATGCCACAGCTGTGCGCTCGTATATAAGTCAGTACTACCTTGCTCCTGTTGCTGTCTTTTGCAACAGTGCCATGGAAGTTCGCAAACCAGAACGTAAATGAAAACGCCGGAAAATGAATCTCGAACTGTCGCGGCTGGAAAAGCGTGCGTCCACTGCGCTTCTGTCGTTCTCTCTCTCTCTCTTTCTGCGACAGAGTGCGAAACACCATGAACAACGCCAATGTCTCGGCTCGTTACAGCGGCAGCGCCACCACTAGGTAGCAGGGGAGCCAAACGTAAACGTTAGCGTTGACATGTGGCAATTGAAATGCCTCGAAAAGCACCGTCATATAAGTAACATAAAAGAAACGCAAACTCGATGTGCACCCTCTGCGATGCTTTCCCGTCCCACCTTGGTTGCCTGTGGAAAGAGTTATTGTGTAACTTTTTTTTAGGATATCATAGATACAAACTAGTTTCTCCCAATCACCATTTCTAAACTTGATTTTTTTAACTGTTGAATTATTTTGGCGTGCTGTCTCATTTCTGTGCAACTCTAATATAAATGGTCCCGCACTTCACTGTATGGCTCGGAAGTTTTGATGTGAACTTGCTGTTATGATGAGTGCACCGACAGCGAGAGGCCTACTTATAGCCATGTGTTGCCGTTGATGTGGGAAAAAAAATTCGATGGCAAAGACATTATGTACGGTCCGGATATAAAGTAACTGCATCATACTGCTACAGATATGAAACGCGAGAACCGTTGTTCGGCGAACATGCATTTTTCAACGCAACGACGAAAACAGCTGCCCTGGTGGTAAATAAAAGGCAGTGTGAAAACTTGGGAGCGCAAGCTCAGAAAGATAAAACCTGAAAATTCAGTGTATCACTCGGAGCCGTTCGGGCTGCGTACTCATCCCCTTAATGAAAACTGTAACGACCAGCAACGTCTAATGATATGAAATAATATTAATGTTGCGTGCATTTACCGAACTTCCGAATCAAGTTAGATGTGCCGGAAAGCTGGGGCAGATTTGCATTTTTTCTGCGAAGTGATAACTTTTAAGTTTGGGCAATTAAAAGATAAAATACAACGAAGAGAGCGAAAGCGATTAAGCCACACACATCTGTGTTCTTATGTTACACTTTTGCGTGAAAAAAAATGTCTGCATTTCACTGTTTATCTGGGTGCAATAAGTGTACATTCTCGCTCTTCAACATCATAAAGACCCTAAAACGATCGCAGTCATTTTCGTAATCCAGATGTTTTAGTCTTAGAGTTTCCCATAATTAACTTGAGGGCACTGTGGCGCTTCGATCGTTCAGCGACCATGGGAATGATGGGTAGTACACCCACTTGCCCAGTCTTCGTACTTGCGGGTGGCGAATTGTACTTGCGGCTTCGTTTATTGCTGATTACGGTTTTGTTTTTTGAAGGAAAGAACTAACCCTTTTGATCTTGGTGACTCGATTCAAAATGATAAGCCTGAAAGAATAAGGTTGTGAAGAGCAAATGCGGAAAATTTGCAAATTTATTTTTTTTGTGAAAAAACAGCTCTAAGCTACACGAACACACATGGAGCCAGAAGCAGGCCAGAAGTACGAAAATTAGACAAATGTGTGTACTACCAATGATTCCCTTGCTCGCTGAAGCGCTGTGCGTTGCAGCTTCTAGAGACACTAGCGCCAGAGTTCCCTCTAGTGTATAGTAGAAGAACCTACGGTATTAGTATCAGTTAGGCCTTATTTGCAGTGGAGGATGCCAGTTATCTGTACCTGAGGAGATAACTATCGTATCTTAATTTTCGAAGAGGTTTAGTACGAATTGTAGTATTTAATATGTAAAATGGAACACCTTACTTTGAAACAAGCTGTTTCAGTATTGCCTTTCATTGGGTTATTCGAGAAACAGATCTATTGTGACAAGGAGAGAACGTTTATAGCTTCGCGTATTCTATTAAATCACAGCCGAAGCCTAGGCTTAGTATTAGTATCATTGAACTCAAGCATTATTCGATGGTATGGAGGATAGTCATATCCTCTTGTTATGTTTGTAAGTGTTTGCTTTGAACTATGTTTCTTTTTGTTACTTTTTGTGAATATTTATTGTATTACCCAACTGCCACTCTCTCGAAAGAGAGTAGCAGTATGGTAAATAAACAAACAAAAATTTCTAAGAGCGAAACAAACTTGGTGGATTCTGCCGACGGCCGTCTATTCAAGTTCAAACATTCAATGTTTGTTAGCGGTCATATTGATGTGAATCGCTTCCGGCTTTTTGCATCGCACTGCATAAACTATAGCTGTAAGTTTAGTTTACAGCCTGACTTCAAGTCGACGGGGCTTTATGAACTCGGTAAAGTTATCGTGGATCAGGATGTGCCGGAAGTCCGTCATTGAAGGGGCTTTATACTGCACGTATGAGGGTGGTGCGCGGACATTACTGTATAGAACTTAGGTCTGAGTGATGGTGGATTTTCCCCAGGTTCTTTTTCACAGAAAGGGGCGTCTTTCTCGCCAAGTATAGTAAGAACGTCAGTTGCTACATGTACACTTAGCAAACGATTACTCTTTCAGAGAGTCATTCATCTCACTCAAAACACGAGACGATTGATGGCGCATATCTGTCAAAGTGGGACTCGCTACCCATCTTTGCCGTTCCTTTTGGTATTCTGAACAGGAATCAGAATATTTGTTGCCGTATTATGGGCGTAACAACAGTGTTTTTGCTTTATGTATGTGATTTACGTGACGAAACGCGAGGGGTCAAAGTGCTACTCATTTGTACATGTGCATTTTCCCGCACATGCTCAATGCTCGAATTATTTCGAGCCGCAGCGGTGCTCCCCTAAAGTAAAAGAGGCAGACGCATGAATGTTTACGTTATTAAATGCGAAGCATTTCTTTGCCTACTGCAAAAACCTTTTGCCATCTGTCTGTCTGTCTGTCTGTCTGTCTGTCTGTATGTCTGTCTGTCTGTCTGTCTGTCTGTCTGTCTGTCTGTCTGTCGGTCGGTCGGTCGGTCGGTCAGTCGGTCGGTCGGTCGGTCGGTCGGCCGTCCGTCCGTCTGTCTGTGGCTCCCATGGTGAACATAAGAGACCACCTCTGGTTCAACCCACTCTCTTTCTACCGTGTGAGCCATGACCTCAAGGAGGTTGCTACCCGTTACGGCTTCCCAGCCGTTTTTTTTTCAGCTCCCAAAAAGCTGGCTCAATTGTGGCCGCACATGCGATGAGCGAACGGGCCACCAGAAGCATCACACTGAACTTTTTAGGCGCTAGGCACAAGGAGTCATATATGAGACACCCCTAAACTGCGCCAAGTTCTGCATCGGTCAAACGGGACGTTGCACTAATGACAGATTGAGGGAGCATGCTTGTACTTTGGACACAAGTGATCATGCGCATCTTGCTGTGCACTGTGAAACGTGCGAATTGGTGGCTTCCTCTGAGCATATGGTTATTCTTGGTAGGAGTAGCAATCAAACAGCTAGAGAGCTCTTGGAAGCTTTTTATATAAAAAGAAAGGGCCCCATTGTATCAGTGATGGATCTATGATGTTGTATTTCTCAGAAGTTCAGGTTTTCAATAGCTTATTGCCTTGACCATGGCACTGTACGAAGTTTGTTGGCTGTGCATGCAAGCGTAGAATTGTCTTCTTTTTTTCCTATGAGTTTCTTAGACTCTCATCAAGCAGTTGCTAGTTGGCGATGTTGTTTCTTCTTTCCTGGTCTCCCCATCTCACGAAATGTTTTTTGTGCCTTAGTCATTCGCACCAAGTCTCAGCAAGAATTAAAAGCAGCATTCTGTGTCACAAACAAGTATTCTATCACAGAGCCAGGCAGACATCAAAACTGCTTTCCGAATAGACCGTGATTATTGTGAAGCGTCAGTGAGGGATCCAGTGGTGGCGGTTTGATTTTATAAACTATACATATTTGCTCAAACGATAGAGCCTTGATGTTGGGTCAAGACCAACTGTAGTTAAGCGCAATGCACTGAAACTGATTAAGGGTTGAAATCAACCAATGAACGGCGTGAAGAGACGTTGGCAATTTTACTTCGAGAGTGTTGAGAGTATAAGGGCATATTCAAAACGGTACTGATGACGAGTGGGGGAAGCTATAGAATATGAGGCTCATAATGCTTACGTTGAAGTGACCGACTAGTATAAAGGAAGGACAAATGAAAGAACAGGCTCATGGAGGGATGGTCAGGTGGTTGTATGTGTGGGTGCGCGGACAGTTGAACCCACGAATTAGCAGACGAAGAGACATACGCATGAACAGATGGATGTACGGATAGATGGATGAACACGGATGGATGAACACTTGGGGTGTTCATGTATTGAGCTGTCATATAGTTGCTTACACGCAAAATAAGTTTTTCAAAAATACTTTTTTTGCTTTTAAGCGCGAAACTTCTTATGGCGTGGCTTGTGCGTAACCTGTGGCACATACACGCATGCCAGTGGCACACATCCGCTTTCGGGCACATACACGCATGTTCATTTGTTACGAAAAATTCACAGCATATCCACGGAGGGAATGATGATGAGTGGGGCGAAGCGCCTGTCAGCCCGTCCGTGCTTCCGTCCATCCGCACGACCATTCATGCGTCCATCCATACGTCCGCCCGTCTGTTCATACGTCCGTCCGTAAGTCCGTCCATTCGTCTGTCCGTTCGTTCGTGCGCCTATTCACCCGTACGTCCACGCGTCTATATATCTGTCCGTCCGTCTTCTTGTTTGCCTGTCCGTCTGTCCTTGCGTCTATCTATTAAACACTCCAAGTACCGCCATATCGCATCCCCTGTGGCACATACCCACTCCGCGCGTCCGTCCTTCCATTTGTCCATCTGCTAGTCGGTCTGTCCATCCGTCTATGCGTCCACCTAGTGAACACTCGAAGTACCGACATCTTCCATCTCGCATCCTCTGTGGCACATACCCACTCTAGAGCGGGTTTGTGCCACCGGTGGCTACGTACGACATCGTAGCATGTACAAACCCACGCCTTAAGGAGCTTCTCCCCTAAACCCTAGCACGGCGTCGTTATCACGCTGTCGGTGTTAACAAAGCGCTGACAGCAGAAAGTGGTACGTACTCTCGTTTATTTCTTAGATTGTCCGCTGGATGGCGGTACTTGTAAATGATGATTATATAGATAAAAAGAAGGGAAATGGCAGTACTTGAAGTGTTCATTAGATGGAAGAATGGATGCACGGACGGACAGACGAACAGACAGACACATGGACGAATGCACAAAGGGACGCACGAATGGGCGCTCGTATACGAATGGACTGACGCATGGACGGATGAACGCGCGGATGGACACAAGAACGGGTGCGCGTACAAACGGACGTAAGCACGGACGGAGTGACAGACGCTTCGCCAACTCATCATCATTCATTCCGCGGATATGCTGTGATTTTGTTTTTGTTGTGCAAGTCTTCGCTTTCAGTTTTTGTTTCGTAGGGCGTGATGGGAGCCAACTAGGTCGGCACTTACGAGGTACACCCCTAAATGCTGGCACCGGTAGCGTTGACCCAAAGAACGCATGGAATACAAGACATGGTCCCAGCAGGAATCCAGCTACATCATTTTGCGTGGCATTCAAGTTTTCTACCAGAAAGCCATGGCGGGTCTCGGAACTGAGTTTAAGGTAGACAGTGATGTTCCTGAAACGTAAATTGTGGTTGCTGTGCTGGCCATCCAACCTGATAAACAATACACACGTACTCCATCATGCAGCTGTCACGTCGAGTTAACAGCTGAAGTCAAGCGCCATCTACTGAAGCTCACTTATCTAGCAGTGTCCAACTCCGCTGTCCTCACTGGCACAAGCGCTACATATCTGCTTATTGCTTGTCATCGTTGGCGACTTGAATGTACACGATTCAAACACAACTAGAGCTGCTTCGCACAATACACGAAATACATTTTCTGTGTACAGAGAGCCTGTCAAGATCTCGGGCCCATGACTAGGAACAGATGTGTCATCGACCACTTCCTTATAACGGATATGAACAATTTCAGTCAACTAGACTGTACGCCATACATCTGTGTACATAGGCTCCTCCTCTCCGCCTTAACAGGGAATGAAAGGAACAGTTATACTTTTGCTTATAGTGCTGGCATTTCACAGTTAGTTGCCCAAGTTAAAGAGGTGATACCAACCAACTGGACGTGCCTATGAATCACCCGTTGACACATGGAAGCTACAGATACCTTACAGATGTACTCGTATTCGCAATGTGTGCACACGTAACCACCATCTTGTGATAATGAAACATTTCAGCCTACCCCAGCTGATGCTGGTAGTGCGTGACTGCGTGTAGTGTTTGTAGCTAACGTCCTTCCACCTGCATGCTTCACATTATTATTAAGGTAAGTGGGATGTTATCAAGGTACGTGGGATTATCAACGTACGTGGGATCAAGGTACGTGGCAAGTCGTACAAGTACATATGTATAAGGTACCCACCAAGTCAGAAATAATCGAAACTTTCAAGAAGAAACCAAGCATTCAAAGACGATTACGACTGCCTATACAGTCTTACAAGGCAGCAGTGGAGTTGTGTTAATGGTCAGTAGATGGTCCCGGTCTGGGCAAGACGACTATGAAGTGTGAAGAGACTGGTTTCAGCCTGTTATTGTTGCAGCGATTGGCTGGTTTATTGGCCAATTCACTTTGGTGGGTACGAGCCAAGACATATAGAAACAAACAAGCAAGCAAGCAAGCAAGCAAGCACGGCAACCATTATCGACTATGCTTGCTTTCATTTAGTATACTATCGCTAGCAAAAATTATGGTTACGAAAAAATTATGCAAGGGCGCAGGAGGCAATGACTTTGTCTAGCTTGCCCGCCACCATTGTTTTCTCGGAAGTATGAACGAACTCCTTGAACAGCAACTTTTATTTTATTGGCAATAGTCTTTACCTTAGCTACGTATATGTTTATTTAGGAGAATATCTGATAAATAGATATATGCTGCTGTGTTGATTAAAATTTTAAATCGGTAGTCAGCTTTCTTGCCATTTGTTTCTTTCATCTTCGTGTACTTGCGCTGTTTTATGACGAAGCTCTGCGAACTCGCCAATATAGCTACATTGTTTTCGTGACGGGACCGTCCCATAAAACGGAGGGAGGAGCATGCGTGACCATACACGTGAACACATACATTTATGCGCACAAACATTCACAAGGGCTCCCACCCCCGCTATCGAGAACAACTGGAGAAACGCTTTACTTGTCCGTTGGCGGCACTAAATCCCTCAACTACACCTTGAATTGTGTTTAGAAAAAGTGGTTAACGATTTAGAGTACTGGGAACTCTACTATGGGAAAGCGGAAAGCCGTCCTGTGGAAGCCCATGTTTTTTTACAGTGCTGAAGCGAATACCAGGAGCAACGTAGGAAAAAACTTGCTGTTGAAATGTGCTCCGCGAGCCATCGCGTTTGTTCCGGCTCAATCGATCAATTTTTATTATATATTGATACCTAATACGTCTTTACCTTAATTAAACATATGGTCCACTGTCAAATGCATGCGTCAAGTATAACTTCTAACTGTAACTCGAACAGTCGATTACGTGCCAGTTCTAATTTTGAAAACACGTTTGATGAAAATTGGTAAAACCGAAAGCACGGGGTAAAAATATTCAAGCGTATATACTTGTCGACCAGAATTGCGCAGAAGAGAAACAAAAATTTGACTCCTTCCACGTGCCATTGATAATGTTATGGTTTGTAATGATGCCGTCACATGTGATTCATTTCCCGAGAAGCTCTAAGAAAAAGAAGTGATGGTGATGATGACGACGTTTACATTGAAGCATGGCAACTCGCTGGGATTAGCCAGAAATGGGGCAAACTAACCCTATTCATTGAATTCCGCAATCAATAGGAATCGGCAGTTTTTCTTCGTTACTACAACTGCTCATTATTTAATAATGTTGATTAAATATGTTTCAACTTTAGAGTGGAAAGGTGAATAGGAAGTTACGAAATGGGTTGGTCGCAGAATGTTTTCACTTAGATAATGCAAGGCACTTGACGTATTCAAGTTTAATGTCTACTCAAATAAATACTCACGAAGTAATAATAAAGTTGTTTTAAAATGTAACACAAATTTTCGAAATTGATTGGTTCAGGTGAATGCAGCTATCTATTCCTCTCAAAATTTTAGAAGTCAGTTAATAAAGGAGCTTTTATTTCATAAATTAACCGTGCTTTTGGGACGGAGAGCCCCGACCATTATCACTAGTAGTAGTAGTAGTAGTAGTAGTAGTAGTAGTAGTAGTAGTAGTAGTATATTTTGTTTCTTGGAATACAAGAAAAAGAAACCCAGTAAAAAGGCAATAAATAGGCCCGAGAAAAGCCGCACAGTGGTGGCCCAGTAGCTATGACACTCGGCTGCTGACCCTCCGGTTGCGGGATGAAATCCAGGCTGCAGCGGCTGCATTTCCGATAGAGGCGCAAATGTTGTTGGTCTGTGTGCTCAGATTTTGGTGCATGTATAGAACCCCAGGTGGTTGAAATGGCCGGAACCCTCTACTACGGAGTCTCTCATATTCATATGATGGTTTTGGGACGTTAAACTTTGCATATATATCGTCAACGCCTGAGAAAAGCCTCTGCACCTGAAGCTCGCCACCAATATACATTTCTTGTACAAACAAAAAGTTTTCACGTATCACATATCACAAGAGCGCTAACAAAAGAATACAGCAATTAAAATGAAAAAAAAACAAGCAACACGTGATACACTAACACGCTGATAAGTGCATTGACGAAATAAGCACAGGTGAAGCGATGCCTAAAGAAAGTGCGAGGAAAGAATACTTTGAATGTGGGTGTGCGCGCTGAACTCAACAAACGACACTACTGAAATCCACGCCCTCGTGCTTAGCAGTGTGACACCTTGCCTGTCGAGCTTTCACCGCAGGCATGGGTTTGTATCTCACGTGCGGCAAGCAAGAACTTCAGCAAATGTTTTTGCGGGCTTGTGTGAACAGCCCACGCGCAGGATACATTCAACACATGCACACAAATACACGCACGCGCGTACTGACATTTTTACATAAACACCAGCGTTTTGCGAAGGTAACGAACGTGAGCATTGAATGTTTGTGCACATATAATAATAATTGTTGTGGTTTAACGATCCAAAATATAGTTATCATAAAGAGAGACGTCTTACTGGAAGGCTGGGAAAATTTTGGCCTCCTGACGTTCTTTGACGTGCACAAAAGTGTAATAACACGAGCGTCAAGCATTTTCGCCTCTTTAAAAAATGCGGCTGTCGCGACCATGATTCCATCCCACTACATGTGGGTCCGCAGCCAGCTGCTTTAGCCACTAGACCATCTCGGCGATTTGCACATATTTCAGTAGCGTCTAAACTACCTATCTTTTATAACGACGTTTGTTGTCTCAAACAAACCTGGGACATTTAGGTGACGGAGATCGCGTCGCCTTTTACGGGTGAAGCTCCTCTTAGTCTAACCTTGTCCTTCGTCAGGCGTAACCAGCCAGACGGACGCATAGACGGACACACAAGGACAGAGAGAGAGGACAGACAGACACGAAAAAACGGTACGCAAGACGCATGGACAGACAAAAAGACAGATGGACCGACGCTTCAACGCACTTAACAGCATTCACTCCTTGAATATGCTGTGATTTTGTTTCAATAGTTTTTTTTTGTTGATTTTGTTCACCAGTAGAAATGTTGAATGTGCTCTAACGCTTCCTCTTGCACAATGGGGTTGCGATAGTTGCGGCCTTCCTGGCCAAATGGGATGGTCCACGATCTTGCGTCAAGGCGTCGCCATGATTGTGGTCCGCATTCGGCACGATTTGTCTCCACGGGAGCAGAAACACATCCTATGACGATCTGTAACATCACATCATAGGCCACAGCCGCGGTATTCTGCCCATGCAGTCATGCGCATGCGCTTTGGGGCTACCTCGTCGCCGAGCATGCTCGTCGCTAATTACGCGGTGCATCATGCGAGGCTGGCCCGACGAATTGATCGCTGTTGATAACAGCCTGAGCCACTTCCGCTCTCACAGTGCTGCGCACAGCAGCGACACACGAATCTGGAACTCGACCGCTACGAACACCACGAGGTAAGGCCTGTCTGTTATTAAGATAAGTTTGTAATGATTAGTTGGCTTAGTTGTACTAATTCAATGTTCCTCTTGTTTCTTCTCTATGTTAGTGGATTTGCTAATGCGGATACGATGAGTGGTAATTTGGACGAGCACTGTTTGCCCCAGCCTTAGTGTGAAAGTTGACTGGCAAATGTGGGTGGTGGTGCCTTTGCTTTGCGCATTGCAAGAGCCACGCATTACAAAAACCGGATGCTTTTTTTTTCGAGCCATCGTCACTGGTAGCGTGTGTTGTGCTCGCTTGAGGCTGCAACACGACGTGCTGAAGATAAAAAATTACTAATTTTGCCTCATGCTACGAAGAATTGATTGATATGTGGGGTTTAACGTCCCAAAACTACCATATGATTATGAGAGACGCCATAGTGGAGGGCTCCGGAAATTTCGACCACCTGGGGTTCTTTAACGTGTGCCCAAATCTGAGCACACGGGCCTACAACATTTCCGCCTCCATCGGAAATGCAGCCGCCGCAGCCGGGATTCGAACCCGCTACCTACGTGTCAGCAGCCGAGTACCTTAGCCACTAGACCACCGCGGCGGAGCATGCTACGAAGGAACAGGACTATTGTGAGTCGAGCTGTGAGGATGAACGACTCCCAGTATTAAGTTTATTTCGATAGTTTTGCGCAATGTCCCATTTACGGCAATGGAGGTCAGGTGGGCGTGTCAAGGAATTCTAGTTATCACCGGTGAGATAGTAACCAGAAAAATGCGATAACTTTCACCAAAGTGGGCAAGCTGATGGCTTCACTCCATCCACGGTAAAAAAGATTGTTTGCCGAGGCAGCCTACTGTGTCGGTATTGTAGCTTTTATAACAGTCACGCAAGAGATAACGAACGCCAGCTGTCTTTTTGAATTGTCGTAGGCATTTGTAACTTTAAAATAGAAGATGGTCCATCTCATGCAATGGACCGGTTTGTGTTTTGAAAAAAGACAGACGATTTGTAGGTGCTTGGGCTGAGGTGGGTGACAGCACCGAGTTTATTAATGAGGCTTTCTTTTTCAGTATTTATAGGGGGAATACTAGGACGTCGTAATGCGACGTTGGTACGTCAATGAGCCCAGCGGCCGAGGAACCACATTTTAAGATTGTCACTTCCGGTGAATGTGTCGCCTTGCGTAAGATGTAACCTGCACGTACTATGCAACCGAAGTGGCATGCTCACCTTCTTTTACAAATACATCAGCATGCGCCAAAAGCAGTATCATGGTGATATTTACCATTTGAAATGACGCCAAAAGTATGCACTTAGGTTGTGTACTTCAGCGTACACAAACAGAGCGGATTCGTCGGTCGCCCGAAACCTGAAACAGCTTGTCACTTCACTCACGCATGTATCAACACTCATTCTAGCATAAATTCAGGCACTCACAAGGATCCCGACTGAACTAACGTACTTTTGACATCGGGAATGCAATGAGTCAAAAAACAACTAAACCATTTTGGAATGATTACATGCACCAAGGCACAGCAAGTGCAAAACAAGTGAACGGCTCACAGTAAGACCATTTTAGCAATTGAAGCCCCTGGCAGTTAGAAAACTAAAAAAAAAACAATGACGGATTGCAATATGATGTACAGCCAAACCGTTCGATTTGCCGCACATTCGAGCAGGGTATACCGACTGCGACCGTCGACGAGGAAGGACTCGTATATTCTAAGGCGAAATTTCGCGTTCCCTGTCGCCTTGTAATTCAGAAGAGCTTTAACGGCGGGTGTAACAGTGACGACAAAATAAGGGCGGTCACGTGCCATAACCATAATGACCGAAGGTTTTCGCTTATCTCGCGTTAGTTGGTTGACGGTTATGACGCCGCACTTTCTTGCGAGCGTCACGGGAAAGGCGAAGGAGAGATATTGCTGCTTACGTGAACAAATCTTTACTGTGGCCGAGACAACGATGTTTCGCAAAACATGAGGGCAGTTGATGTCCCGAGCCCCCATCCTTCTATAAGAAAATTGTAAAGGAAGTTCTGTATTGGGGTGGTGTTCGTCTCTGCCATCGACGAATTGATTTTGTTTGGGTCACATTTTAGACAGATGAGAAGCCTTATGATTAGTGGCGACTGAAGCGGCGTAATTGAGAATTGCAATTTTGATGACATGCGCGCTTCCGAATGCAAGATGGATAGATGACACAATGAGATAGACAACGCACGTTCCGCTTGTGCAATTCACTGTTTAGGGGCTACATGGCTGCACCTAAGCAAGCACGAAATGTGAGCCTTTTGTTGGAAGATTATTTTTACATCTGTGCAGTTACGAAGTGTCATAACAAGCAAGAGAATCTGTCAACCTCGACTTGAGTCACCTAGTATTGAAGTGGGTAAACGGAAGCGTTTCTAGGAACGGCTGTGGGCAGAGAAAGATTTGCGAAGTGTCGTGGACAAGTCATTCGATTTCATTCCTGTTGATGAAAGAGTTATAACTAACTGCGAAGACATAGAGTATGAGGACAATTGTTTAACTAATGACTTGTTATGAAGGTCAACTGCTTAGATTTGTGGTCTCAATGAGGAAAGCAGCGCAGCTTGTTCAATGACGACGATGCCACGTGCGAGCATTCATCTATACAACACGCAGTACAAATATAAGCATTCAGTCTGCAGAGCCTCCATTTTCATGAGGACTCAGTAACGCCATCAACGCATAAACTTGTACGAATGGAAGGCTAGAACACCGACGGGAATGTGCACTAACGCTGGCAACAGAGGTTGCACGCAAAAGACAGAGCTTCGAGGACTTAAACGTTTTACGAAGTACCGGCGAGAACACGCAACAAGCGTTTATAACCCAACATGCATGGTGTATGTGTCGCTACCCGAAGGAGGATGGTCACAATGGAATTATTTAGCGAAGCACACTGCCTCTGTTCTAGCTTGTGTGCACCAAGCCTTGTCGAACTGAGTGGTAGCAGTATGCAGATATGGCCGCCCACCAATTTCAAAATGGCACATATATAGGTGGGAAGACTCATAATAACAACAAAACAGTGAAATATATTGATGCATGACCCTAAAAAATTTACACCCTAGAAAGTGTAAAACAGGTGTACGCATTAAAAGCAGCCTTATGAACACCCTTTCCACGCCCCCTTTTGAAATTTGAGGTGTTCGTAAATAAAACACCCTCAAAACACCCCATTAACACCCTTATATTTGGGGTGTAATGAGCAAGGCTACAAATAATTGAGTGATATGTGGGGTTCAACGACCCAAAACCACCAGACGATTATGAGAGACGCTGTAGTGGAGGGCAGCGGAAATTTCGACCACCTGGAGTTTTTTAACGTGCACCCAAATCTGAGCACACGTGCCTACAAAGCTACAAATGCACGACATTTTCGGGCCGTTTTGCTTATACTGTTAGTATACGTTAACCATCTTGATACCAGCAAGGTTCCCACTACTAGCTGCTTGCGAGTCTAATAATGAATCGAAGCAGAAAGTAATGTGACCGAATCGCAGTTTTCATCGATAAAGCAAGCAAACTACGATGAGATGGAAGATACAATAGGAGCGACGCTTGCTCAATAGATTAAGGGCCAATTCTCCTGTACCTGTTCCTTTTATCTGTGTCATTTGCGTAATTAGTCAACACTCACAAAGTACACTGATTTACCTGAACAAGCTAACGTTGCGCACATTGGTGTAGCGATGCATAGAACACTCCCCCCCCCCCCACCGTACCCCATAAGATCGAAGCTTTTAAAGCTGGAGATGAAACAACCACCACCTGCAAAAAAAAACAGCACAGTTGTTTAGCCATAACAACCACGTCAGCAAGCCATCGGGTCCCTTAAAAACGAATATTGACTTCATGTATTTTTAGCAGGCACGTTTTATTTAATTACTGTAGCGAATGTTCATCTTCATGTGTCCTTAAGAGTGCGTCATATAAATTAGGAAGAGCACACCGACGATAAAGAAAAATGCAGAATAAGGACATTTCGGTGGCCTTGACGCAGCCTTGCTCACAATGACGGGAGCCTTGAGGCCTAAATTGCGAACAGAAAGTAGCAGCAGGTCAGTATTTTTATTTACTGCGTGCCAGAGCGTTCCTCTTCTTTCTTGTTATTGCTTGCTGCATAAAAGCGTGCAGATGCGCGTATGCGCTGTCGTCTTCGTCTTCCTAGTAGTACGCACGTGGCAATATGTTCTCATCGAATAGTGTGACGACCGATTCATGCAATGTTGCAATGTATTTACCGAAATGAAAGTGCTGATAAAATATCGCCTGCGTGACCTTGAATGTGCAGTCCCTAAAGACCCATAGATCTAAGCAAAAAGCATCAGCTTAGCTTTTTTACGTAAATTCACTACATTAGGTCGGTGAAGGTGCGCTAAACATATCTCCTGAATATTACAAATGCGCGTTCTGACTAGTAGCTCGAGCTGGCCGCACTGCACCGTCACAAAATTCACTGCGATTCAGATGCACTGTTAAAGAACGAGTATAACGCAACAAATCCCTGCCGCAAAAAAAAAAAGCAGCGCCCGCGTTATCAGCAGAGGGCCGGAGCGAGCATTAAACCGCATCTAGCCAGTCTGAGAGCACCAGAAGGCGCCATCAAGTCTCGTCGCCTAGACAACCTTGGCTGCCCGCCTTCCTCCGTGGCTGCCCGGTATTGCTGCGCGCCGGGCGCACAGCGCAGGAAAGGGGTCGACGTCGTCTTACATGTCACTGCGTGCGCTGGCGATAAACCCTCCCGTGTGTGTGCGTGTGGTGCGCGTGGCTTCTCGATCAGCAGAGTTTATTAGTCTGTGTTTAGTTTGAAATGTGCCTGCGCTCTGTGCTCCACCAGTGTGTTCTGTCAGTGCTGATTATTGCGAAGGTGCACCATCCTGAAGACTGGACCTGTGGATTCATATTGTGGAGCACTCGAAGTGAAATAGTGAGTAGCGCTCTCACGTTGTTCCGTTCAGCGCTTTGTTAACTGCGTGAGCACGAGAATAACGCCTTCAAACACTTTTGTTTTCAACTAGTTGATGACAAATCAGCATATGTTTACTTAGCAAGAATATTTGTCCGAACTGTTTCACGCGGATGATGGCGAAGTGTGATTGTGGGCAAGTTTTTTTGTTTGTTTAGATTGTTTGGAGTACAAAGCAGAGTGAGCGTGCGCCGCTGAGGTTCAGCGAAGAAATTGAACAGATTTTTGCGGTGCCCTTTGTTGGCAGCCGTTTTTAACGGGGCCCGCTCGTGCTGCACATCAATTTTAGTTTACTATATAATACATGTGTGGGGACGGCGCCTGTTAGCTCTAAGCATCAACCGTATGTAAGACGCATATGCTTGGGCATGTCGGTAGTTCACTTTCTTTTTATTTCTTATTGCACAAAAAGACCGAGAACAGAAAACAAGGGCATGGTGTCCATGTCGTTCTTTTCGGTTCTTTTTCGTTTTGTGCGGTAACGCTACCGTGATAACTCGGGTTGATGCATCGGGTGACAACACAGCATATTGTTTCGCGTTTGGTGCACCTCGCGAAGTTTGCCTACTTGCTAATACATTCAATTTCGTTAAATTTGTCTGCACCGGTATCTTCGTTCACCCGCAACGTAGCGTGACACTGCCGACAGCCGTGCCTATCTAGCGGATCGAGCACTGAAGCTGGACTTTTGTTTGAACAGACCTTTAGTATGTGTGTGTGGTCGAAATGCCTACTTGAACAGCGCAAACGCTTGTTTGAACATAACTGCTAACGTTCGAGCTCAATTTATTCAGATTGTTTCCATCATGTGTAACTTTCAAAATATTCTTGTTATTCAGAGTTTTATTGCCATCGCCTCGCTTTGGCGTTTAACTTCGCTAAGTACTTCAGACGTTAAATGTATTTTCGCTATGTGAAGCGTACTATTAGTTTTTTGTAGCACAAAAACACTTTAATGTTATACATACTGCACGGTCTCTAAGCATGTGTTCCAGCCAAAATGTAAGAATGGGCAGCACATCTATCTGGGAACACAACACGCACAGCCACTGAACAGCCTACGCTGCATCGGGAAGGAGTTATGCTTTCTCACCCTGACAGCTTGACTGAAACAAATGGCCCTAATTTAGCAGTATGCAATGGTCATTGAGTGAAGGTAACAGGGTCACTTTATTGGACATTTCCAAGCCATTTTTGCGGCTATGGCAAATGTGTTTGAAAAAAAATTCTTGCTGATTTAATGCAGTGAAAACAGTTAACTGCTTGAATATTTCGGAGAGAAAAAAGTTTTTGGTCATGTGGTTGCCTTTCAAACTTTGCAGACTGTTGTTTGAGTGTTGTTTGTGAAAAAAAATTATTTTACAAGTTCCGCACCTTTTTTTATACCAAGTTTGGTACACGTTAAGTAAAGGGGCTTATGTAAGGTGTTTGAAGCTCAGCCCTAATAATACAAATTTTCGGCCACATACGTCTGCAAGAATTAGCCAAAGTGTGTTCTGTTTGCATTTTCTCATTGCTATACAGCACTTTGTATGAATATCTGAGCTGTGACTACTTACTTCACAAAAAAGATATTTTGATGAACAATTATTTTTAGACATCTTAAGCGGTTAACCTCTACGAGAAAAGATCACTCATTTCACAGAATTGTCATTTTTGTCCATATTCAGACGCAATTTGCACCATGTGGTGGTCCAATTAAAAATCACCTTTTACCTAAATTGAAAGCAAATAAACAGTTCTTTGTATGTGACAAGTTCATCACTACGATTTCTATTTGAAGG
This sequence comes from Rhipicephalus microplus, assembly GCF_043290135.1. Lineage (NCBI taxonomy): Eukaryota > Metazoa > Arthropoda > Arachnida > Ixodida > Ixodidae > Rhipicephalus > Rhipicephalus microplus. The sequence continues at coordinate 10,296,386 of NW_027464588.1, forward strand.
AATAATTTTTTTTAATGTTCCCAAACGGCAATGGGGAACTTCGAGGCGTCGGCTGCCAGATGACCAAATGGCGAATGGGGATCTTGGAACTTCAAAAATCATTCAGGGGCAAAGCTCTTAAGGCCGTAGGTCGTTCCTTCCTCTGTAGTCGTACTAGTATTATGTAGCCACTAGATGAGTTGCACAATAGATAGCGTTAGTGATTTTGACAGCATATACACGGACAAAATCATATTCGTGAAGGGAATCGTTCGTCCGAACATTGTGCTTTCGTCTGTGCATCCATCCGTCTGGGCTTCCATGTGTTGGTCTGTCTCTGAGTCCGTCCATCTTTCTGTTCGTCCATACTGGCGTCAGACTGTCTGTCCATCCGTTTGTGCGTCGGGACAGACGAACGCTACGCCCCACTCATCATCATTCACTCCGTGAATATGCTGCGATCTTTTTCTCAAAACATAAATTTCTATGACAAAATATGGCACATGAAAATAACTGTTTATTTGCTTCGATTCAGGTACAAATTCTATTTTAATTCAACCACCACGTGGTGCAAGTTGCGTCTCATTATAGACAAAACAATTGTTTTGTGAAATTTGCGATTTTTTTTTCTCGTAAAGTGTGACAGCTTGAGAGGTCTAAAATATTTTTTCCTCCAAATATACCTTATATTGATTAAGTATTCACTCCTCAAATATCCATTCAAAGTGCAGGATTGATATAGAGAAATGCAGATATAACACATTTCGGCTAAATTATTTGAGGCGTATGTGGTCGAAAAATGGTAATAATATTACTGAGCTTCAAACACTTTACGGAAGCCCTTCACTTAACTTGTAGACCAAATTCCGCACGGAAGAAGAGATACTTAAGAAAGAATTTTTTTCACAAACATCCAGACGAGATTCCGGAAAGTTCAGGAGGCATCCACGTCACCAGTAAACTATTTGTCTGCGAAATATTCTAGCAGTTACCCTCTTTAGGGCAGTAAAATCAGCGCGATTTTTTTTAATACATTTGCGGTGGTCACCAAAATGGCTGGGACGTCTGATGTGGAATGACCCAATAGCCAATTCCATTATATAATCGTGTCAATGTGAGCCAGTTCACGAACACTAGTATCATTTGCATCTTAATACGTAACTGTACATTACTTAATTTTACAAGTTACCTGCACTGAATACCTTCTCAATGCGCATACCGTCATGTATGTTAAGTGGCATTGTGCTTTTTTGCAATACAGATAAAATATGTATGTGTTCTTACGCGTCGTACTGTATTCCTTTTAATAAACTAATCGAATGAGTACCATGGTAGATCTGCAGAAATACACATGCAGCTGTGTTGATGCACACTTAGGCATAGAACTTGACATTCACTTAAGGCCCGCGTACTCAGATTTGGAGGAGGAAGCAACAAAAAGGGAGAAGGCAGGGAGGTTAACCAGAAGGACATCCGGTTGGCTACCCTACTCTGGGGGATTAGGGAAGGGGACAAGAAAGACGAGAGAGAAGAGAGGGAAAAGAAAAAAAAGATGGGGGAAAGACTGACAGTAATTTCACTGCAGCGTGTAGAACTCTATCGCATGTCAGAGGCGTTCCCACAAGCCTGTCTTTCTCAGGAAACACAGCAGGGCTTGCACTGCCTTGTGGGCTGTCGAGGCATGTGGACGTTGCTGTAATAGCACCTGCACAGAAAGAGGCCGATCATCCAGTCGCCGCATGGCGTTGGCAAGTACTTGTCTATCTGAGGCAAATCGAGGACAATGGCACAGCAGGTGTTCGATATTTTCGTCGGTGCCGCAAACATCGTGCGCCGCACTGTCAGTAATTCCGATTAACGTGGTATAAGCTTTCGTGAAAGCAACTCCCAGCCAAAGGCGATAGAGAAGTGAAGCTGCACGTCGATGTAGGCCGGGTGGAGGCCGGAGTTGTAGTGAAGGGTCGAGTTCGTGCAGTCTTGTACGTCGTATGCTTGGTGTGTTCCACTCAGTCAGTGTGAGACTGCGGGCCAGTTGACGAATCTGCCTCGCCGCATCCGCTCTTGAAAGCGGAATCGGAACGCTGTTCGCTTCTTTATGTGACGTGCGAGCAGCATGATCTGCAGAATCATTGCCGTCTATACCACTATGCCCAGGTAACCACTGAAAGACGATGTCATGGCCTTTTTGTATTAAAAGATGGTGAAGTTTCACGGTTTGGTAGGTCAACTGGTCGTGGCATCCGCGACGGAGAACTGATATCAGGCACTGTAACGCTGGTTCTGAGTCAGAAAACACAGGCCATTTACCTGGTCTTTCTTCTGAATTGATGTGTTCCAGTGCATTGCGCAGAGCCTCGAGTTCTGCCGTCGTTGAAGTTGTCACATGTGAAGTCTTAAAACACCGAGTTACCCCTTGTGATGGTATAATCACTGCTCCACCTGAACTAGACGGCGTAGTAGAGCCATCCGTGTAAATGTGCACGTGGTTACTGTAGTTTTGTTCCAGTAGGAATAGACTCAGTTGTTTCAGGGCATGTGTCGGTAAGTCCAATTTTCTCCTCATTCCTGGAATCATTAAATTAACTCGCGGCCGGCTCAAGCTCCAAGGAGGAAGCACTGGCTTTTATGCAGGTGCGTATGTCTCAGCAAACGATGAACGATGCTTGTAGACAATAGTGCCGTATGTCGTGCGGGGCCTTTCAGCAGCTAGGCTCGCCAGGTGGTGAGAAGGGGTCCTGGCATAATGCCTGCTGTGCATGCGCATTGTCTCGGTAATAATATGCATATTTATTGAGTGATCTTGAGCGATGGCAATGGTTTCAGCCGTTGAAGCACTGCGGGGTAATCCAAGGCATATCTTATGTGCTTGGGCTTGAATGCTCTGAATTGCGCGCAGGTTGGTCTTGCCGGTGTTAGATATTGCAGGTAAGCTGTACCGTAAGAATCCGATAAACAGCACTCTGTACCGTTATAGCATGGATGGTATGGGCACTCCCCAATTCTTTCCTGCAAGGAATTTGAACATGTGGCATGTTGTGATCAGCCGCTTCTTCACATAGTTCACGTGTGGAGTCCACGACAGGTTTCTATCTATTATGACTCCCAAGAGCCTGTGGCTTCTGCTGAACGATATGTATTCTTCATTAATCGATATTCTGTAAGCAGACATTGGTTTCCGCGTGAACGCTACCACTGCACAGGACACCTGGAGACATTGTTTACGAAGGTAGCATGACGTCGTTGTAGCAGCCTTCTGAAGGCGAGCGCGAAGCTGAGGCCTTGTCACACCTGATTTCCAAATGCAGATGTCATCAGCATAGACAGAAAGTTCTATAGTGCTAGGTAGCTGCTCGACTAGACCGATGAGAGTTAGGTTGAAAAGGGTAGGGCTTAGTACTCCTCCCTGAGGAACTCCTCGGCTGCTTTAATTATCAGGTGTTGGGCCATTCGCTGTCATCACGTAAAATGATCTCAGCTGTAAGTAGCTGTACACCCACATATATATCTTGCCACCAAGACCTACTGTTTCCAAAGCACCAAGGATGGCTTCATGGGTGACATTGTCGTAAGCCTCCTTAACGTCTAGAAACAGGGTGGCGCACAGTCTCTCACAGGCTTTCTGGTGTTGAACATATGTCACCAGATCAACAACGTTGTCGATTGACAAAGGGCCGCGCCTGAATCCGGTCATGGATACTTAATAGATTTCATAGTGCTCTAAATACCACTCCATTTGTGTTAGAATCATTCTTCCCATCGTTTTTCCCACACAACTGGCAAGTGCGATAGGACTGTATGAGGCAATATCCAAAGGAGATTTACCAGCCTCTAGAAGTGGAATGAGGCGACTTGACTTCCATGCCTGGGGAACCGTACCAATCTGCCAGGAGTCGTTGTATAGGCGTAAGAGTGCCTTTCGAGCTTCGTCTCCAAGATTACAAAGGGCACGATAGGTAATGCCGTCAGGTCCGGGTGCTGAAGAACGTCTGCACAGAGCTAGTGCCGCCTCTAACTCATCCATAGAAAACTGGCATTCCATGCGGGGATCACGTGAGGGCGGTGGGTTGTCAAATGTTCCCGTTCTTGATACTGTGAAATTGGAATGACCGGCAATTTTTCGACAGAAAGATTCTGCGACGTCAATCTCTCTGCATCGAAGGTGAAGTGCCAGAGATGTAAACGGGTGTCGCTGACCCAAGGTTGTGCTAAGACCCCGGACAGTTCGCCATATCAGTGATAGGGGCTTTCGTGGATCCAATGACTCGCAAAGGGATGTCCAACGTCGCCTAGCCAGTTTATCCATGTGCCGCTGCATTTTCTTTTGAATGCGTCTAGCCAGCCTCAAATCATCCATGCACTTTGTCCGTCGGTACCTTCGTTCTGCACGACGGCGTATTGTGCGAAGTTTCTCAAGCTCGATGTCGAAATCAGTGCGCTTGTGATTAGTCAAATGTGTATGTGAGGTATTCTGCAGGACATCCTTTATCGAGTCCTCTAGGTTATATGATAAGCCGTCGGTACAGCAATCTTTCATTAACATATTGAATTTCGGCCAATCGGTGTACTTGAGGCCTCTTGAGGACTTGGAGCTGGTGAAACCTTCTATACACAGGTAAGTTGGTATATGGTCACTGCCCTGTGTTTCCAGATCCGAAAACCAGTGCACTATCCTGGTAAGTAAGCGAGAAACCAATGTAAGGTCCAGGCAGCTGCTATAGGCTGATCCGCGTAAATGCGTAGGGCTTCCATCGTTACAAACGCAGAATTCGTTCTCCGAGGCTAAGGACACCAATTTTCTTCCTCTAGAGTTGTTCCTGGAGCTTTCCCATAGGAAATGGTGGGCATTGAAGTCGCCAGTGATCACCCATGGTCTTGGAGTCGATGTCAGAATACCGCGTAAGCGCTCGCAGTCAAGGCGGCTTGATGGAGATAAGTAAGCTTCGATAATCGTGAAAGCAACCTTATCCTTCTTTACAGTAAGGCACACATACTGAATCCCTTCATCAGGCGAGACTCGGTGGTGAACGTAAGTGATGTCATGGCGCATGAATACAATAACTTTGCTGCAGTCTCTTTTAGTGGAGGACATAAAGCACTCATATCCTGACAGCTTGATTGAAGCACACAGACTGGGTTCACAAATCACGATATTGGGGAAGCGGTTCACAAATACAAACTGTCTAAAGTCAGACATGCGCGACTTCAGTCCTCTGGCGTTCCACTGAAAGACAGATGCAATCTTGACTTCCGCTCGAAACGACGCTGCCTCGCTGGCCATGGTTTTACCTTAGAGCTGCAAGCACCGGACTCAGGGTGTCCAGCACATGCAGTGCGGTCTGCGCAGCCGAAGTCTTCATATTACTCAAAAGGACACGCATGGTACTCATCAGCGATCGCAGCAAGCTTATCACTTGATCTCCATTCATCGCATCATTGGTGTGAGGGGTCGTCGAGGGCGGCGGGATTTGATGCAGCTCCGAAGTAGGTTGGCTTCGTGGAAGAGAGGGCCACTGCTCAAAAGGTGCGACTGCTGTCCCTTTCTTCTGTTTGGCAGGATCCGTCTTCAGTGAGCTCGGTGTTTTTGGGTCAGCCTCTTTGATAGAGGAGGACATCTCTCTATCGGTAGAGCCGTTTTTTCGTTATGGTCTTCGCCCACGACGCCGTCGTCGGCGTATTATAGCGGCAGCTTCCCTGTGCGTTGAATTGTCCCGCACCATACGCCTGAGTACCGCGTGCTCGTTTCGCACCCGCGGGCAATCTTTGGATGAGGCCTCATAAGCACCGTGGCAGTTTGGACATCGTAGCATGGTGGCACTGCAGGCGCCTTTTGAGTGAGACTCAGCGCATCGCGGACACACAACTTTGCTCTCACAGACACCTTTTACGTGTCCCATCTTGAAGCACTTGTAGCATTGCAGTGGCTTCGGTGTGTAAGGACGCACTGAGTGGCGAACATGGCCAACTTTGACATACGAGGGAAGGCTGTCTCCCTCGAACACAAGCCTCAAGCAGCGTGAGTTGCCGAGTCTGGTAATGTGCGTGATGCGGGTGCCTTCAGTCGCTGGCTTTATTAGTATTGGCAGGTCATTAGCTGAGATGGAAAGATCCACATCATAAATGACGCCAACAGTGCCATTACAACCTGTAGCGACCATTGGCCGAACTTTCACGTTGCCGATTTCTGTTGTGTGCCGAAGGCTTTGCAGTGCGCTACGGTGCATAACGTCTACAGCAAGGACATTCTTTCGTGCATTGATCCTCACGTCTTTGATCTCATTCGGTGCGGTTTCCTCGAGAAGCACAGAAAGAACTTGCCTGTTCAGGAGTCGCAAGTTAGATGCAGGGTCTTCGGGCATAAACAGCATAGTGTGCGGCCACCGCTGTGGTGCAGTCTTAACGGTGGAAGTACTTGCCGACGATGCCGTCCGCAGCAGTCTTCGTTTTGTAGATCGATTCATGATGACCGTGAAGTCATCATCCGATGACTCAAAACCGTCCGAGTACAAATCGGTTGCCTCACTGTCGGTGTCGCTTGACGCGTTGCTACGCTTCCTGGACGACGAAGTCCGGCGCGACGGTTGCACCCCTGAAACATTCTCAGGTGTGTCCTGAAGCATCACCGCAATTCCAGGAAAACAAATTGAAAATACTAAGACACGGGCACAAGCGTTCTGTTTGTTTGTTTGTTTGTTTGTTTGTATCCTTTAATCCATGGCTCGTACCCACTCTGGGGGATTGGCCAAGAGAACAAATAGTCTCATATGAACGATAACTGCATTATTGCTTACAACGAAAAAAAAGGGGGGGGAGTTGTATAGTTAAGACAGTATGTTGGAAAAAAAGAAATAAACCAAAGATTTACATAGTGAGAAAAAAAATCATTAACAAAGTAGATACTAATAGCTACAACTTGATTTTGGGAGCCGACCAGACAGCTGGTTTTGCCAAACGCGATTAATTTGGTATGTCACGGATTTATCCAGAATAGAAAATTACTTTTCGACATTTTTTTTAGTATTTGTTAACGAGGGCTTTATGTTGAAAAACGTTTAGAGTCTTGAATAAAATTACACACCGCATCGAATGCATCTCTGTGGCAATTTCCCAAAACAGAGGCACCAAAACTTAGAACATTTTCTGTGGTTAAATTTAAACCTAGCTTCGCAAATGGAATATCTAAATGTCGTTTCCTAATTAATGCATAGTTGCGACATGAGCCAAAATAATGTTCAATAGTTTCTGATTCTTCGCAGAACGGACAAAGGGGGGAAAGTGTCAGACCAGCTCTGTGTAAATAAAAATTTAATGGGGGGACACGGCACCGGAATCTAGAAAGTATAACTTCAAGTTTTTTGACGGACTCCACTGGGCTTTCCATGGAAATTTGAGGTGCTGATAATCTGTCCATTGTGTGATATTTTCTAAACTATCTGTAAAAATAGCGAATTTCCTATATCTAACCCCTGATAAGTATTCTAACTCGGGAAGTACTGAAATTACTGGTCCATCGAGTGATGCTCGTGCCAAAGCATCTGCCAATTCATTTAATTGTAATCCGCAGTGACCTGGGACCCAAACTAATTTGAGAAGTTTTAAATGCGGCGGTGCTAATGTGTAGAACGCTGCTAGGGCACGAGATTGTTCAGAGTTTGTCAGAGCTGCACACACCGAAAGTGAGTCTGTTAGGATGATTGCACTGGTCTCTGTCGTAGGAATTTTACGAAGGGCTAAAATAATAGCTACTAGCTCAGCTTCAAATATAGGAGTAAAATCTGGAAGCCTTACTAAAAAAGACCAGCCGAGGGAATCAGACGCAATTCCTACCCCTGCCTTTTCATTGTTGACAGAAGCATCTGTAGCTATTACATTTTTTGTTGCTGCATGTACCAAGTAATCGTTTAATGTAGTGGTCAAAAATCTCAGAGATTGCAACTTGGCTTGTGGGGGGAAGATTTCATCGTACTCTATTCTAATGTTGATGGTAGAAAAATTAGTTTGAATTACTGTGCTAATGTCTACATTTATGCAATCCAGTTTCTTTTTAGCGAAAATTATCTGAGGGGTATGAAATCGAGGCCAATGTGCAAGAAAGAAAGAGTCAGGGTCGCTGATAAATGCGTACTCTGATCTTCGCTCCGGTAAACTGTAGAACTTTAAGAAGGTTTGAACCGTTAAAATGCGGAATCGACAGAGGAGTGTTGGCAATCGCGCTTCTTGATACAATACACTATTTGCCACGAACCTGGGAAGTCCCAGGCATATTCGCAGGGCTTCTCGCTCTAACAATACTAGCGGTTTAATTTTATAATCAGCGGCCCCCGAGAATAATACACACCCAAATTCCAATATTGGTCGCACATACATTTTATATATCATTAACATCGTGTGTCTGCGCAGCCCGTAATTTCTGTTGCTTAACCTGCGTAATAAACCTAACGCCCGTTGTGCCTTTGCTGTTATATATTCAATGTGTGGGCTCCAATTTAGTTTTTCATTATAAATCATTCCCAAGTACTTGACTGAATCTACTTGTGGAATAGGTTCTCGATTATACGATACAGAAATTGAAACTGTATCTGCTATAGGAAACACCAAGAGCGCACTTTTACTGATGTTCAATGACAATGAAATGGATTGCAACCAAATTTCTAGTGTATTAATATATCTTTGCAGTTTTTGATGTAGTGAGTAAATGTCGCTCTCTGCAGCGAAGAACGCGATATCATCTGCATAAATGTAGACAGTGACATCCTGAACAATTGGAATAGAGCTCATCAGTATATTGAATAATGCTGGAGATAGGACGGACCCTTGTGGAACACCACGTTTCTGTTTGAATTTATGCGAACAACAGCCATCCTTCACGCAATACAATTCCCTTGATTTTAGGAATTCCGCTATCCACTCAGTAATATACTGAGGAAACTTTAGACTCTGCAAGGTGGTCAGAAGAATAGAGTGCTCGACACTGTCGTACGCTTTAGCTATGTCGAGAGTTACTAATGCGGCGTACTGTTTCCTTTTACGAGCAAGCTGTATTCGACTCTCTAAATCCGCATGGGCGCACCAAATTGAGCATTCACCACGAAAACCAATTTGATTTGGCTTTAATATGACCTTATTCGTCATCCAGGAGTTTATTCGGCCCTTTAGAACCCTCTCTATGAGTTTCACCATGTTCGAAGTTAGCGAGATGGGTCTGATATTTTCTATGGTAAAACCTACTCCTTGCTTTTTTATTAATGGGATTACCTTAGATATTTTCCAGTCATACGGTATCCAGGCATTCTTTAAAGAGTAGTTTATGAGATTAATGACGTCGCCGGGGGATAGCTTGAACAAAATTTTAATCATAGGAACTGTGATTCCATCTGGACCAGGAGCTGACGATGGTAGATCTCGAATGACTTTTGATGCTTCAGACAGCGTTACGTTTTCGAAGTCAGTGCTTATGCTAGACTTTTGCCAGTTGAAAGCCATAATCGAAGAAAATCTAATTTCTAGACCTCTGCCAATTGACTCTAAAGAGTTTTTCGTTTCTTCCAATGATAGTTTTTCATAATTAGTATTTATTGTAGACGGCAGGATTTTGCGAGATCGCATATATTGAAATAAAGCTTTCTTATTTTTGGAATTCGAGAGATAATCGAAATGTCTTTTATCATAATCTTCTTTAGCTTGGGCCACCGTGTGTTTAAATACAGCGGCAAGAAATTTATAATCTGCCCAGTTCTTAGGGGACTGATTATGTATTAGCTTCTTCCAAGCTGCCTGTCTTCGTCTGTGATCTCGTGAACAGTTGGAATTCCACCAGGGGCTAGAGGGCATTCTCTTCGCCGATTTAACAGTAAATTCAGCGTTTTTGTATGCCCTTTTAATTACTGCGCTTATTTTCATAGCTTTAGTGTCATCTCCATCCTGAGAAGGAGCGTCTAAAGCAGTTTTTAGGTCGTGTTGAAATTTTGCATAATTTATATAGGTTCGGGCATGGAAGCATGATGGTTTAACGGGGCAAGCGATCTCGAACATTATTGGAAAGTGGTCACTGTTGGAGGCGCAATCAAGGGCCGTCCACGATGTACTAGCAATGGCCGAGCTTACAAAGCTTAAATCTAAGGCGGAGCGTGAATGACCTCGAATAAATGTGGGAGCTCTAGCGTTAAGGCACAATAAGTTGTTGTCTACCGACCAGTCCCACAACCGTTGTCCACACTGATCAGTTCTAAAACCCCAGCAGGTATGGTGAGAGTTGAAGTCACCAACTATAATTTTTTCTTTACAGCCTGAATTAGCAGCCATATCTAACAGTCTCGTGTCTTGAACGCCTACAGGAAAGTAGACGTTTATTAGCGAGAAAGGCAAGTATCCTGGCAAGGTAATATCTAACGCGAAAATTTCGCATTCAGAAGACATACATTTGTATGAGTTTTTGACTTTTAAACTAATTTTATTGTTTATAAAGAAAGCTAATCCTCCACCTTTGGATGGACGGTCTAGACGAAAGGTTTGGAAGTTGGGTAGGTGAAATACATGATTTGTGGATAGCCAAGTTTCTTGTAATGCAATATTAGCCGGATCGAATTTGGAAGACAGGTATAACAGATCTGTTATTGCTGAGTGAAGAGATCGGCAATTCCAATGTATAATTTTGAGAGACCCTATGATTTCGTTAAAATGGTTTCGGCAATCACCTTTTCTAAAATACTTTCTTTAAGAAAATCGGTCTTTGAAAGGTTGTCTTTCTGATATTTCTTGCTTTTTACATGTTTCGGCGAGCTTGGTTTTTTCGATGCAGGGGATCTAGAACGCTTTAGGCATTTGGGATCTATGTCCATATCTTGTGTGTCCTGAGAAGTTTTCTGTGCACCCTCGCTTTGCCTCTGAACGCCTTCTCCAGAGGGCTCTGTAGACTGTGCATCTGGTGGAGTTATCTCAGATTCTGCCTCACTTGCCGGGTGTGCAGACTCAGCATTTTTTACAGCCGTACTTATATCTATATGCGCTCCATAGACTTGTGCGATTTGGTTATTTACAATGAGTGACAGCGACTCACATAAGGTGGTAGCAAGGCGTTGCACTGTCTTATCCACAGCCTTCTCGATCATATCCGCAATAGATAGGGAGAAGGATGCTTCCATTGCTATGTTATGGCGGGCAGCTGCTCCTGCATACCCTTGAGTTCGGGCTTGTATTTCAGCAATGGCATCCTTTCGGGAGCATCGCCTTCTGTCTACGATTTCAAGTATTTGGATTTCACGTGCCTTGGCTGAGCAGTTTGAATTATCAGCGCAGTGTGCTTCATGGCAAAGACAGCACTTTTCTTCATTACTTTTACAGTCGTTTGAATTGTGCGTCTCACCACAAATTCTGCATCTAGGTACTGACCTGCACCCTTTCACTGTGTGCCCATAACGCCAACACTTAATACACTGTAGGGGACGAGGTGATAGTGGCTCCACTCTGTATATTAAAGGCCACGCTTTGATTTCGGTTGGGCGATTCGACCCGGCAAATGTGGCAATCACGGACTCCGTTGGAACCTTGTTCTTGTCCACAACTCGACTACATCTATAGATAGCTATCACACCTGCTTCTGAAAACATATCTAATATCTCAGTTGGGGTCAAGTTGACATCGACACCCCGAACGAGGCCTTTGACGCAAGCTAGGTGAGGTGGAATGAATGCGCTCACCGGGTTGGTAGCAAATACCGAGCATTTTAGTAGGTCTCGAACACAGAGCTCGTCAGACGAGAAGCAAAGAATGCCACCCTTGCCGAACTGCCTGACCTCTGTGATGCTTTGGTAGTGAGTTGTAGCGGCTCTCAGCTCTGTCTGAATCATTTTTGGATTCTTCATCCGTATGATACCATCGTTGCTTGGGACCAATGCCACAGGAACGGATGAGATGCCATTGCGTAAAAACAAGTCCACTGGTAATTCCTGCGAAGGAAGAGAAGCAGACCAGAGGAAAGCCCCTGGTCCAGGTGAGGAAAACGGCATCTGCCTGGTCGTACTATCTGAAAATACACTCGCTAATCAATAAGGACACTATAGAAACGCTTACGAAAAAAAGAATAAATAAAATCAATCGCAACTATTGAATTCTTGGCCAAACCCTCAGAGCAGGCAAACGTCAGTCCGAAGAAGCAGGCAAGACCGTAGACCGGCAAGCAGGACCGGCAAGACCGGCAAGCAGGTCCTGTGAGAGAATCACTTCGTCGTCGTTCCTACTCAGCATACCTTTTCTGGCATTTCTCACTGCAGTGGATCCCGATGCCAACGAATATGCTTGCTATGCACTCAATTTATACCTGCACATATGGAAGCAGTTAGTTATGCATGGTGCACACTGTATGTTGCACTCTTTGTAAAATTTCAGTCATTCTTCCTTGTGTATTTAGTTCAGGTTTCGGGGATTGAATTTCCTGTACAGAAAAAACAGATTCGCCCCACTCGAAGGCACCAGTCATCCTAGCAGCTGAAGATGATTGTGCAAGCAGCAGTGACGAGTGGCTTTGCAATTAGATGGTTTAATATCAAAATTTATACTGCAAGATGTAATATGCTGTAAATGTGACTCTAGAAACTCGCTTACTTTTTCTACGTGTTTTTTTTCTATTTTATAGGTGTCAATCAAATGTCATACGTCTCAGTCGTTTGCCCGACTAGCGCAAATGTTTTTGAAAGTTGTAGAGATTTATTGTATTCAAAACAATGAATTCTTAGTATAGAGAGAAAGAAACTTGGTCACGTGACATTTCAAAATTTTGCAGAATGCCACCAGAGTTCTGTTTGTTAGAGTTGCAGTTTTTCTATGATAAAGGCAGATGTTAGCATATGGGCTGAATTCTTTTTTGCTTCGGCGTTATGATCGAATGAACCTTACTACAGGTTACTGCTTGCACTACTGTGGTGTGGTGCGTGCGCGTGTGCCTTCCGCGTCTTTGTCGTTTACGGCCAAGTCTACGTACACATATATACACTGGTCTCATGCAGCTCATTCAAGACCATGGCACCTTATTTTGTCAGCCGCAGAGAAGGTTCATACATGCTTCTCCCTGAGAACAATTGAGGCTTGGGCCAGTTGGTGATGCACATTTGATGGAATGAAGTGCTATAAATGGCTCTCCTCAACACACAGGTCTAAGCGTCACCTCCTGTGTATCTGCTTTTGTTGCCCGTTAATTGCACTTCATTTGATCAAATATGCTCATCCATATAACTCCAGCGTTTCAAGGGGGTTTTCAGTGTACACCCCACTCGCATGGGTGTGGCTTCATCACACACCCATAGTTTAGGGGTGTTATAAACACCTATTAAAGTAGGGTGTAACGTTTCTTTACACCCTACGGTTCAGGGTGTTTCTAAACACCTTATTGTTTAGGGTGTTCCCAGACACCCTAAGAGGTTGTTGCCCATGGGACAAAATAAATACACCCTTATGGGTTTAAAATTTAGAGTGTGCCTTGAAAGTGAGACGTGTCTCGGTTGCGTAGTTTGACAATTTCAGGCTATCCAAGTCGTCCTCATTTTGTTTATTAAGAGTGGCGTCACTCTGGTTAAAGCAAATCGAGTTTTGAACACTATGATATCATGCAGCTGGGTCAAAGATGCAATACGCGCGCGAATGCCACAGTTTGGCAGCTGTTGTACCATGAAATATTTTCTGGGGTCGTCTTTGCCTAGAAAGTGCAGTAGACTCTGCATGTCTGGTCGCAGGCCACCCCAAGCCAACACAGTTTTGTGTCTGTGGTTTTGGCGTATTGTAATGATGGTGGCAAAAAACAAAGGAACTGGCCTGAATCAGTTGCGGTGATATCTCCCACTGGCACACAGCTTTTGCGTTATGAACGACGCTGTATACTCCGTAAGTGCAGGGTAGGGTGTATTTTCCTGGGAAAGGCATACTAGGGTAGCTCTTTGAAGAGGGGCAAGTACATTTACGCAAAATTACTAATCAATTATTTGCGAATGGTGTAGAATGATTGACTGCAGTGACACACTGCCATCGAATATCACCAATGGCTCAAACATATAAACCCTAGTGGTGGGTGGCGATAGGTGGTTGTCAAGCTCGGACAAGGGTTATCCTCCTCGGCATGTTTCACCACAGAAGAGTTCCAGCGTAGCAGAAGCCCATTGTGGTCGAAATGCCGAAACACCAGCATGGTCTTTTGATTTAGGTGCATCTTCAAGAAACGCCTATTTCTCTGGAGACCAACGCTGCAACTTACCTCCAGACATACTGTTGTACTTTTATGGACACTTCAAAATTTTCAAACTATGCACCAAACTTAACCTTCCTAGCTCCGATAATCTTGGGATAAAATATTTTAACAGGAGGGCCACCTCCCGCACTACATGTAAAAACTAACGCTGAATCCTAATTTACCACTCTGGATATCCGCGTTAATAAACACCCTCGCAATGCACGTAGGGTCTTGAATTCATTCTGGAACTCCCATTTCTGGGGATAAGGTTTACTTCTAGAGACGTTTAATCAGTGGGACGATGTTGGCGAAGATTGTTGATGACCCAAGTGCTTGTAATGCCAGTGTAGGTAAGCTTGCATGTTTTTTTATTCATTGGCTCATTTTTAGTTGGCTAGAAATTTTCGGGCAGCAACGGACTCTTTCAAGAGCGGCTGCAGCATCCTGTGAAGACGTTTTCTGACTACGCGCTGAGTATATGTGATATTGACCACTGTGGTTTAGTTCAGGTATCTTGCTTGCTTACAAAAATTTAGTTATTCACGGTATGCATTGACGGTGGCGGTTCACATTTTTGATCGGGCGCAAATAAAATTCCCCGCGCTTAAAGCCGAATTTAAGCTACTTTCAACTGGAACTTTGCTCATTCCGCTGCCTATTTCCGTATTCGTCAACGCCTTTCTCATGAGCGATGATTACGGTGAGTTCGCCCATTCTTTTGTTCATTTTTATTCTCTGACAAGTCTCTTGTTTTTGCTTTCAGAGCCACCAGCGTTTTTTCTTTTTTCAAAGTTTTACAAACCCTCATTATGCAAGTATTGTTGCCCCGCCGCAGTGGTCTTGTGGCTAAGGTACTCGGCGGCTGACGCGCACGTCGCGGGATTGAAGCCTGGCTGTGGCGGCTGCATTTTTGACGGAGGCAAAAATGCTGTAGACCCCTGTGATCTGATTTTGGTGCATGTTAAAAAAGTCCAGGTGGTTGATATTTCTGGAGCCCTCCACTACGGCGTCGCTTTAATGATATGGTGGTTTTAGGACGGTGAACCTCATACATCATCATTATCATGTAAGTATTGACTTCTATAGGACTATGTGCGTGGCCTACACTGCCTGTAATGAAACGCGCCTTTGTGTTTGTCTGCGAAGTGGAAAAACTGAAGTAAAGTTTTTCGTAATACAAGCCATATGCAATGAAATGCAAAAATTAAGGACTAATACACGTGCTTGCGTTTGCAAAGTTTAGAGGTCGTGCGATGTCGGCTTAAATCGGACGGAAGCGCTTACATCAGAGCCAACATTACCTTTAGCGGCGATAATTTGCAGCGACATGATGCAGTTAGCACAGCAATTGCTAATTGTAGCCGTTATAATTAAAACAGTCACGTTTACATCAGCAAGTACTGTACATAAAAAATGAACAGTAAGACATGAAAAGTATGAAGCATTTTCACTGCATAGTATCGTTTCAAGCTTATTATCGCTATCGCTATCGCGAAAAAATTCTGTCGTGCCGAATAAATATACCTTTCAGAAATACACCTTTAAGGCGTTCTCGATTATTAAGACGCCGCACATGTGAGAACCCACTTACGATTATTCTGCTTGAATACCTTTACGTAAGATAACGCAAAGGTGCTTCTAATCATCCTTGACTCAATTTTTGCACTTGCCCCGCGGTGGTTGTCAAGCAGTTACGGTACTCGGCTGCTGACCCGCAGGTCGCGGGATCAAATCCGGCTGCGGAGGCTGTATTTTTGATGGAAGCGAAAATTCTGTAGGCCCGTGGGCTCAGATTTGGGTGCACGTTAAAGAACCCCAGGTGGTCGAAATTTCCGGAGACCTCACTATGGCGCCTCTCATAACTATATGGTGGTTTCGGAACAATAAGTCCAACATATCAATCAAATAAATTGATTATTACATTTATCAGAAAAAAGTGTAAATGTCGCTGTATTGGTGAATTTCAGCTTTCCACGCAGTATACTTTGTTGCCATGCATTGCCATATAAGCAGTTGGAATGCTTTCCAAAAGTTTTGCCCCGCCGTGGTGGTCTAGTGGCTAAGGTACTCGGCTGCTGACCCGCATGTCACTTGTTCGAATGCCGGCTGCGGCGGATACATTTCCGATGGAGGCGAAAATGTTGTAGGCCCGTGTGCTCAGATTTTGGTGCACGGTAAAGAACCCCATGTGGTCGAAATTTCCGGAGCCCTCCACTACGGCATTTCTCATAATCATATGGTAGTTTTGGGATGTTAAACCCCACAAAGCAATCAATCAATCGAAAAGATTTTTTTTCTTTCTTTTGTTAGAACCTGAACTTCTTTTCTGCTCACGGCAGTAAACACGTTTACGCCAGTAAGCACAAAAAATGGCCGATGCCAGTAAGATATAATAACATCATCGGGGAAGCAATGCCATCTCTGCACACGTGAATTGATGTGAATATTAATTGCTGAAAAGTTGAGTCAAGTGCGGGGAACATACTTTTGGTTTCAGTGCGAACAAAGACGATTACGGGGAAGACTTGGGAGGAGCGCTGACTGTGCGTTGTCCTACAGCCTTTACACACATAATAGGGATTGGTTATACACTTTCAGAACTTTGACCATCTTTTCATACATGTCAAAGTTGCATGTATATATGTTTAGAAAAGCACGTCAACTGTCTCTAGGACCTGAAGTCGTAACAAACATCACTGTCTAAAAAAAAGCTCAGTGCATGACTATTTCTTAAAGAGAGCCAGTGTGCCTCTCTAAGAGAGTGCCATATATCTGAGTCTCACAATAATAAAATGAGAGTCAGAGAATGCTTTTTTCTTTCTTGTTGTGCAATAAAATATCGTTACTTCAGATATCGCGGGACTTGAAGAACTTTACAAGTTAACCGAGCGCTGAAATACCGATAGTAGAATGAAAACAAGGAACGTCTATTACATCAATGCATTTCGATCAATGCAGTCTGAAGTCCAGTAACTATTTTGCATACGAGCAAGGCAAATGTGGTGATTTTTGTGACTCACTACTTCGTGAACAACGGTAGCCCTCGTGTTTTACCTCGAAACTTGCTTTGAACACAAACCTTACTATTATAAGTGCCGCTACGCACTTGCAGATAGCGACCTCACCTTTCCGCAAGGGCGCGGCCATTTAGGCTATCCAAGATCGCTGCTTTTGCTCTTTGAGTCCACGTTTGTGCCGGCTCGCTCGGGGAATGCTTCGAGGATCGAGGAAATCAACGAAATGCAGTTTATTGCCACTAAACATGCAGAATACTTTTGCGAACATGGAGCACAGCCAACCCTCCGTTTTTCCTATTAACGAGCATCTAACTAACTAGCATTAACTATAATCCAGGTTCTACGAAGAGCTTGACAGAGTTCATGTGGATTCGAGATTGAAAACACGAGATGAAATTCGAGCGCTTGTCTTGTGTACTCTTACTCCTTCGGTCCTTGTTTTGAACACATTACTATACATTCTTGTTTCGAATACATACTATATTTAGATTGAAGCAGTCATGGCAGTGGAAGGTACACGCAAAATGGAACACGGCTCTGAAAACCACGGGCGCCATAATACACAATAAAAATTTTTACACCCAGAAGGGTGTAAATGAGCTTGTCCCGTGGACGACACCCTAAGGGTGTTAATCAGCACCTTCACAAAAGGGTGCTATACCATGCACCCTTAGAATAGGATGTACATGTAAAAAACTGTAGGGTGTTACAAAAACACCCTATAGGAAGGGTGCCTTCAATGTCCATCACTTTCTTAGCACCCTCTGTGGAGGGTGCGAGAAGGATGCACAAGGGTGTAGGGTTCCCATGGCAGGGGTGGCAGTATTCTTTTAGACTGCATTAATAGATATCAGCATGCATTGATCACACACTACTTGAAGAAAGTGGTCCTCATTATCGATGGTGCGCCACCTGTCGAGCTCCATTCATTGCGTGTGCGCAAAAATATTGCCGCGTGCATAGCTGCATTTAGCGGCGAGATAGCGACGACAACGAAGAACGCGGATTTGCTCGAGAGGCGCAGCGCAGCAGAGTTAAGACGATTATCTTAGCGGCCTTCTCTGAGAGCGTCTCTACAAGTCCCACTGTTGGTGTTTTTAAATAAACCCCCTGTAATTTATAACCCGCGACACTGGTGGAGAAGCTGGGTACTACCACCTCATGATCAGCACCCCTGTGAGAAGCCCCGAGTCCAGCCCTACGAGACAGCCATGCGTGGAGACGCCTGTGCACCGCTCAAGCCGTCGCCTTCAAGGTCTTGAACCAGAATTTGGCCTTTTAAAGGGAGCAACGCTTCCGACAACCACCCCTACTCAAGAAATGGCAAGGAGTCCTGCACAGGTGACGGTCCAGAATATGCGCATTCCTGAACCATTTCATTGCCGGCCGAACGAACATGCGCAAGACTGACTTGAGCAGTTCAAACGGGTAGCTAAATCGAACTACTGGAGTCTTGATGGAAAGTTCTTCCACGTATACTTCGCCCTTGAAGACGGTGCGAAGACGTGGTTTATAAACCGGGAGGCGACATTGACGACATGGGAAGAGTTTTGTCGACGGTTTCTTGACACCTTCGGTAACGCGGACTGACGCGAAAACGCACAACGCCTTCTGAAGGACGCACACAACAGCTGCATGAAAGCGTCGCCATGTTTGCTGAGGATATGGTGCGCTTGTGCCACCGCGCGGACCCCAACATGCCCGAGGCTCGATAGCTAAGCCATCTCATGAGGGGCGTCAAAGAGCAGCTATTTGTTGGTCTTGTGCGCAATCCGCCGACAACAGTGGACGAGTTCACCAGGGAGGCCACCGCAATAGAGCGTGCGCTACAGCAACGGTACCGACAGTCTGATCGCCCGGCCACCGGCGCAGCGGCAGGTGCCACCGCACTTACCGAAAACGACGAGTATTCTCTACGCCACCTGATTAGACAGATCGTCCGTGAAGAGATCGCGAAGGAGAACGCAAAATACACATTGCAGTCACAGGCGCCCCCGCAGCAGGAGTCGACGGTAGCCTCCGTCGGGACGACGCTCACTCTGGCGGGAGGGTAATGCCGCGTGCATAGCTGCATTCAGCGGCGAGATAGCGACGACAACGAAGAACGCGGATTTGCTCGAGAGGCGCAGCGCAGCAGAGTGAAGAAGACGATAATCTTAGCGGCCTTCTCTGAGAGCGTCTCTATAAGTCCCACTGTCCGTGTTTTTAAATAAACCCCCTGTAATTTATAACCTGCGACAATATAAACGCGTACAATCGTGTATGAACTTGTGCTGGATCTATATATACTTCGCAGTATATGCATAATGCGCGTTACAGAAAATGAAGCCTTGCTGCCCTTGCATATTGCGTTTATTTAATAGGCAAATAAAACAAACTTTTTTTCTGCCACACAACTTTTTTACCAGATATAGGTTCACGTATACGTACACTACACATGCAACACCTCAAATGTTTATTATATTTTTTCAGTTTCACTTTATTGACAATTCTTTGAAACATACAATTACACTGGTTTAAGTATAGTATACTGCTTCAAGTACATAGAGACTACAAATAAAATACACGCTAATATATTTCTATAATTCTTTCAAGTATCTACAATCCCAGTGGTTTCCAGTTTAATACTCCTTCATGTACGCAATCGTTTATTAGGAATGAAATACAGGCAAATATATACTTATGATTTTTTCAAATATATACAATCACCATGATTTCACTATATACGCCATGTACACAATCGTTCCCAAGAAGTGATGCACACAAAAATATATACAAATAGTGTTTTCAAATGTATACAATCACAGTGGTTTAAGCTTTGTATTCCTGGATGCATAACAATTGGTTATGAGAAATGATGTACGTGCAAACATATACGGGTTTTCACACATATAACTTTAGCGAATACTTAAAAAACCAATACAATGATCAGAAACACAATAAGCTAAAAACGAACACAAAGCTGAGTCAGGACACAAAAACAAAAGAGGTAATGCATAAATATGGCTAATGACACAGCTGGGTAACTTTATGCCAAATGTCTCAGCCATTTTGGCAACCATCTCAAATGTATTCGAAAAACTCGTGCTGCATTGATAATAGTGAACTTCTGGAATATTTAGGAGAGAAAAAATATTTGGTCACGTGGCTGCCTTCTGAACTTCCTGGAATGCCATCTAGGTGTAGTATGTGAAAAATTGTATTTTAAAAGCACCGCTCCTTCTTTCCATACGAAACTCGGTCTACGTGTTACGTAACAAGAGCTTAATTTGGGAGAGTTGGTTCATCGTGGTTGTGTGCTAGTCACAGCGCGACAACTTTAGGAAGAGACAGAAAGGACAAGAAAGAACACCGACTGTCAACTGAATTTAATGAATGTGCTACGAGCGCTTTTATACGGAGTACAAGAACCGTGCTCATGCGCGACGACACGTGTGAGCACTACAAAATAATCTTAACTGTGAAAAGAATAATCCCTCTCGGAAAGGATAAGGGAACGTGTAGTGATGCACTGATCATTGGTTTACCTGATAAAAAATACTTCTACAAGCGTTAAATTGTCATTAGGTAAACCTATTCTCGTGACGAATGGGGCAAGATTGACTATTCCTATCGCTATTTAGTACACACACTTTTGAAAGCTTGCAAGGGGTGGAAAACAACACGCTAACATCTTATCGGCTGGCTATTTCTTTAATTGTGAGACACGTGATGTGGTATAACATGCAAAGGTTTTGGTTATTGGTTTTTGTTGGCCCTGTCTTCTTTAACTTTACTTTCTGCAGGAGGGTTTTGCAAACGGGTGCGATGATTCTGTTGGGATACCCAGCATCTTTTAGTCTTTTAATCTGGTTTTAAGCCTGACCTCACCCTTGGGCTAACATGACTCCTGAAGGGTGGCCTGAATACATGTGGTATCAATTCCTCTTTCTACTAATTTTGAATGCCCACTATCAAAAGGCAGAACATTCTTAGCACTCCTGGGCTGATAGCACCAGCCAATACCCCAACAGCATCATCACACTTGTTTGCGAAACCCTCCTGCAGAAAGTAAAGTAAAAGTAAACAGGACCAAAAGAAGAAGAGTATGACCAATGACCTTTGCATGTCACACGGTACTACGTACATAAGGTGTCTCACAATTTTAAGAAAAGAGCCAGCAGATATGACATTGTTGTTTTCCACACCTTGCAAGCTTTCAAAAGTGCATGTACTTACAGCAACATGAATAGTCAATCTTGCACCATTCGTCACTAGAATAGGTTTACTGAATGCCAATCTAATGTGTATGAGATACCGCTAACACGTGGAAAAGTAAACATAGGACAAACTAGGTAATGCTTCAATGATCAAGCAAGACAGCATGCTTTAAATGTTAAGAAGGGCTATGGTAGTTTCATGGCCGGACACCGTAAAGAATGTAAGTGTAGTCCTAGGTGTCATAAAACACGGTTTTTGAAAAAAATCAAGCAGAAAAATGAGAGATTTTAGAACTCTATCAGGAAGACCAAGGATCAATGCATCAGTACACCTTCACTTATCTTTTCCGAAAAAGAGTATTCTTTTCTCGGTTAAAATTATTTTGTCATGGTTACACTTGTGTTGTTGCAAATGAGCCCTGGTCTTGTGCTCAGTATAAAAACGCTCGTAGCACCTTCAATAAAATTCAGTTGACAGCGCTCTTTCTTGTCCTTTTTGCAATAAGATTTTTATTACAGAAAGAATTTCATTTTCTTAGTTTAGGTATAATGATGAGTTTTCATTGTATCGCAACACGGAGAAATTTGCATCTGAATACGGACAAAAATCACGATTTCGTGAAATTCGTGATATTTTCTCGTATACTTCAGCAGCTTGAGAGGTGTAAAGATATTTTTTTCTCAAAATGTACCCTCTGTGAAGTAAGTATTCACTGCTCAGATATTCATACAAAGTGCAATATTGCAATAAAAAGTGCAAACAACACATTTTGGCTTTGTTCCTGGCAAAAAAATTGCACTATTATTATTGAGCTTCAAATACCTTATAGAAGCACATTTACTTGACAGGTAGACCGAATTTGCTTCAGAAAAGATAAGCGGTAGTTTTAAAACGAAATTTTTCACAAACAGCACACAGACGGCATGTTACCAGGAAGTTATAAGCCAGCCACATGAACAAAACTTTTTTCTCGCTGAAATATTCTAGCAGTTCACTGTTTTAAACGCAGTAAGTCAGCAATTTTTTTTCAAATACAATTCAGATGGTAGCCAAAGTGGCTGAGACGTTTGGCATGGAATGGTCCTGCTATATTCAAGCAAAATAACTTACACAAATAACAATATTTGTTCATCAACCATGACCACACTAGAAAACGTTGTTCAGGCAGCGTGACACTAAAATTTTCAGCGTCGTACTGCCTGAACAACTTCTTTGATAAACTCCAAACTAACGCCGAGAAAAAGCCGTTCAATCACGGTGGTTGTTAAAGGCCTTGCGGCCGTAAACAATGTTGAAAATTAAAAAAAAATGAACTCATCAGTGCTGTCACTCCTTCTTCGTCATTACTGACACGGAAAGTTTTTTGGTTATCCATGTGGAGGTTCAGGAAGTAGGCTTGCTCTAGGCTGGGGCCGGGGTAGACGACGCAGGATGTCAGCGGCACCCTCTCATCCTGTAATAAGAGCAAATATGACTTCTCATAAACGGATGTGCGTACTGTTCTAGCAGCACCATATATAAAGAATGTGTAGTGTGTATCCTTCGAAATGGCGTGTAATTGACATTACACTTAACTCGAAGCATACAACCCATACATTCCAATAATTTCGTATGGTAAAGATAAGAGTTTTCCAGCATACAGCAAATTCCCGAAATGAGGCGAAGTGTAAGACTACAGCTCAAAAATGGCACTTACGGAAGCCTGAACTCACCTAAGAATCAAATTTCTTCTACGATAGTGAGCCAGTGTGAAAAACACTTCTTAAAGTACAACGTTCTGAACATGTATCATTAATCAAAACGCACAAGAAACTTACCTCTTCATGTACAAACAGTGAAGACATGTCTGTTTTCTCTTTTACGTGATAACAAATGACCTTGGGCGTGGAAATAGCGAAGAGGTCTGCAAAAAAGTAATAGATTTACTGACTTTAATCACGCCTCTAACAATCTGAGGAATTGTTACAAGTCACCAATGAGTGAAATTCTGACTGCCTTTATAAGGGCATCAAAAATAAACAATTTTCTCGTTTTTTCTACCCTCAAAAGACGCTCAGTCGATGGTATCTAATCCAAATTTGACGCTGTGCTTCCTATTTGCCTGTTTTCTAGACGTAGAGCTGTGAACACGTGTTTCGTGCACCTAATCTAGCACAGAAATTCGTCATCTATAACTCAATGATCTTAATTTATTATAATTTGATAAAAGATGTGATAGCTCGTCCAGTTTTTAAAGAGTTGCGGGCCTGCAATAGGCACTGCCTAGCACGTATGAAAGTATTTCTTTAAAAAAGTTTTTTCAAAGCTTGCTTTTAGAAAAAGCATCTGGCATATTTTGACAACCAAGCCCATCCTCTGATGGCAATCAGGGGCACGATATTAGCGATTATTGACCACGGAGTTCACAAACGTAACCCGTGCCTAAATACTCAGTTAAACACAATCAATCAAGCAAGTAGGAGCGCTCGAACGACACCAACGCGCGCGGACGCCGTCTACGTTGCAGCAGCCATTGCTTATGCTAGGGCTACCGCACATAGCTCCCACAGTCACGTATACTCTCTCGATTCTGTTATAACGCCGAACGTTATCGCAGATGAAGGCAAAGCACGAAAACAGCAAACAAAAACGAGGGAAAACAACGCACGGCGATGGCCACAACAACGCGCCTTTGGAAGTCTGCTAGATCTTTCCCTGTTGCTGGTTACACTTGTCCTAAATAGCTTAAAAGACCGAGGCGCACGTGCTGGGAGCATCGCGGCATGTCAGCACCTCCAATTATACCGTCTTTAAGCAAAAAAAAGCCATTTCGTACAGTGCGCCTCTGTACATAACTTTTTCTCTTTCTTTTTTTACGCTTACACCTACAGAAGCACGTTGCACATTGGAGTATTAATAGAAATGTTATTACGAAGTAGCCCAAAGCATAACTTAAAACAATATCAATCACTTTGTGCAGTGTAGAGAGAATGTGCAATCAGCAACCAATCCCGCCCTTGTTAAAGGATCACATCACTCACTGTATGAGTGATGCAGGCACTTACACAACATCGCGCATAGCAGTGTGAGCTCGTTAGGTCACACGTTTAATCGGGCATCTGCAACAGGCCTGCGAACGCATGCTGTTGTAAATTGCTGGCAGCCTACTTCGGCAAAGCTGCTTAGCAGTGTGACCTCGTTAAGTCACACGTTTAATCGGGCATCTGCAACAGGCCCGTGAACGCATGCTGTTGTAAATTGCTGGCAGCCTACTTCGGCAGAGCTGCTGCAGGCGCCCAGCTAGCGCTGTATGATTACTACCTACGAAAACAGTACACTCACCATTATCAGGCCCACGTTGTCCGTGTCCGCCACCCCATGAATAGTCCTTAATCCGAGCGTCACTTCGAACACGGTTTCATGCGTGACCACCATTGAATATGCGCCTGTTCGCTAGAACACACACAGCGACCAAGACCCCAGACCAACGCAACGCATTTGAAAGACGATGAGACAGAGAGAGCGACGTTGAGAGAAAGAAGGAGGAGGCACTGGAGGCGGCGCCGCAGCTGTCGACGCAGGTGTTCGGTGACGCAACTCTTCGCTTATCTACGCCGCCGTTGTGGGAGCAACGCTGGCCGGGGTGAGCGGGGGGGGAGGAGGAGCTGGAAATCCGCCAAGACGGCGCCGAAAGGCAAACGCTATGGCGCATACGGCGGACCGGACGGCCGTTCGACGCGGAATGGCTCCTTGTAAATGGCAACTCTCCTTCCAGCCAGTCGCACAGCGACGCAGGTTATTTACCACCCTCGGGTTCTTTGAGTATTTTGACGGAATGCGATTGCAGTGGGCAAAAAATAGTGAAGCAAAACTTGCGGAAAACAAAGTGCACGATGAAATGGCCAGAAACAATAATTATTTCGTCCTCGGTGGCATTAGCGGGAGAGCATCTCTACACCTTTTTCCAGAGGAATTTCTTTTCGCATTGTCTGTGTCTGGCACTTCCGCGTATGGTGCCGCAAACACTGAATGCGTAGTCGAAGCTTGAACAAATTAATCCACAGTCGCGGATGTTTAGAAGGCTTGTCACGCACCACGAAACGTGCCGAGGTTGTTATAACAAACTCTTTGCTGACCACATGATCAGCACATAATTCCATATGGTTGCCCAATGAGCTAGCTAAGCCCCTTTAGCAAAGGCAGAGCACGTTCTTGTTAAATGTTAATATAATCGATGGTTGTGCATAAGTGCAGTGACAACATTCCGTGTGAATTGGTTATAACCAACGTTTTCGAGCGTAGAAGCACCTCAGCGGACCTAATCAGCTACCACAGCAAGTTCGTAAGCAACGATCAGGTACGAAAATGTGCAGCTGTTTTCCATGTACTGAATAGTCCATGTACAGTGCGTTGACCACCGTCATTCCTTAAGCCACCTCCCATATAGACTCCCAGTCTGAACAGGTGTGGGACCTAAACACTTAGAAGCAGTGCCCCCGCACACACACACACGAAATTCGAGGGCGCACGGGTCGATACACACGCATACTTATTCACAGGCGCACACACATACACGTATACATACAACACACACACGCAACCGTAAACGCACGCATGCATGGGCGTACACACGGGCACAGGCACGCATAGCACAAGCACGGACTCGCACATACACGCGCACGCACACATGCACGGGTGTACACACAATCGCGCTTACACGCGAACACATGCGCAGGCTCACGCACACACACCCATACTCGGGCGAACATTATGTTCCTGTATATTATCCACAGCAAACATGTAGCTTATAACCAACGCTAAGGTAAGCTTTCGTAACGTGGATTGCAGTTATTTGCCATTATAGATGAAACGCGATTTGCTTCTGCTGACATTCTGCTGTGTTCGGAGAGCACCTTCACACATTCTAAGTCTAGGCCGTCATTTAACGCAAGGTCCACATATTCGTGCAGTAGCTACGCTGCTCGGCCGCCAATCCGAAGGTTGCGGGTTCGATGCTGGCCGTGGCAGTCGAATTCAGATGGAGGCGAAAAGGTAGAAGCCTGTGCACTGTGCGATATCAGCGCCCAATAAAGAACTTCAAATGGTCAAAATCTCTAGAGCTTTCCACTACGACGACCCTCATAATCATATCGAGGTTTTTAGACGTAAACTCCCAAGTATTATAATTATATGTTCTTCTTATGCTGCATATTCCATCTGATGAATCGTCACCTACACCCTTCTCAGGCTCAAAAGCACCCTTAGAGCCTATTTTAGGGTGCTATCGAGGCAAGCACCCAAACAAGTGTGTGCTTTTTTTTCCATCGACCATTTATGGGTGTTAAAGGATGTCGCAAAGGGTGCTTTCTCGTAAAAGCACCCTTTTACATCCTTTTGGGTGTAAAAATTTTTACTGTGTAGCCTCTGGTGTAGTCCATGAAAATCAAGAACAATTAAGTGATCGTTTATAAAACCTGAAAAAACCGCTTTTCTTTTTAATATTAAAGAAGCAACTTTATGTTTTTTCTTTGTTGTAATCATATTTTGCGCACACGCTCTTGATAAATGAACGTTTTTTCTAGTTTCCCATGGGCCAAATATGGCAGTTGAGTGCAGCATCTGTGATTTTTGTGCATGCTGTCTCCAATTGTTTGATTTTGCGTAACGATGACTTGGTTTAATAAATAAAGTAAGCAAAGAACAAGTTCTCGTGCTTTATTATTCTCAGCTGTTGTTCGACCGGACTCACAGAGGGAGAGCAGACCTAAACGCCCGATCGAAGTGTCAAGATATTTGAAAGAACTTTTCGCGGAAGGGTTCTTCGCAATGATTGTTACTGACAGTCGAGTCAATAAACCATAATTTCTGGCGTCATTTGTAAATTACTGCTGCTTTTTCGTGTGCCATGCCACCATGTTGGTGACTGCAACGAAGGAAATAGGTTTTAGTGTGTTGTGTGCGTATCGTTGTGCGGCACCCACAGCTCCTCGGCCGGATATGAGTGTTTTGCGTGTGCTATGTCATATCAGGAGCTCTTTTAGCGCTGTTTTTCGGTACCGTGTCACCGCACCCATGCTCCTAGGGAGCAAACTAGTTTTTCTAGCTCTATACGTCGCAGCCGCTGCGGCATTTTCGTAAAACAACTTTTGGTGCTTTTTTGCGTACCAACCCGCAGCACGCACGCTCGTCAGGA
This sequence comes from Rhipicephalus microplus, assembly GCF_043290135.1. Lineage (NCBI taxonomy): Eukaryota > Metazoa > Arthropoda > Arachnida > Ixodida > Ixodidae > Rhipicephalus > Rhipicephalus microplus. The sequence goes on from NW_027464588.1 coordinate 10,323,966, forward strand.
GTTGTTCATCAGCATCTTTTTCGAACGCTAGGTCGCGAAGTCCACAGCTCTTTCGGAAGTGTACTTTTGTTGTTTTTTTTCGTACCGTGCCATGGCATCGATGCTCCTCGGGAGGGTTTTTTAGCGTGTTTTTCGAGTGCTTTGTCGCACCGTCCACGGCTCTTTCGCGGGAGCATTTTTGGCGTTTTTCCGTGTACCATGACATTGCGGCCATGCTCCTCTGAAGGAGTCTGTTTTAGCGTGTTTTTTGAGCACCACGTCACAGCCTCTGCGGCTGTTTCGCGGATGCACTTTTCGCGCTTTTACCGCGTACCATGCCATGGCGTCCATACTCCTCGAGAGGAGTTTTTTCGCGTGTTTCGCAGCGCGACGTCACCGCCTTCGAGGCTCTTTTGCAGAACCGCTTTTGGTGATTTTTCCGGTCTCAGTGACCGAGCGTCCACGTTTGTTTGGAGTATTTTAGCGAGTTTTCGAGCTCTATGTCAGAGCGTCCATGGTTTTTTTGCAGAAGCTCTTCAGCCGCTTTCTTTTTTGTACTGTCCCACAGCATTCATGCTCCTCGGAAAACGTCTTTCCAGCGTGGTTTCGAGTGAGATGTCGCAGTGTCTGTGGCTTTTTTTGTAGGAGCTTTTAGCGCTTTTTCTACTTACCGTGCCTCAGCGTCCCCGCTCCTCGGGAGGAAATCTTTAGCGTGTTTTTAGAGCACTAGTCACAGCCTCTGCGTCTCTTTCGCAGAAACATTTTTGACGTTTTTCTGCGTGTCGTACAAAAGTTTCCACGCTCCTCGGGGGGAGTTCGTGTGTTTTACCAGCACAACGTCACAGCTTTTGCGGCGCCATTTGCAGAAACCTTTTTAACGATTTTTCATGTAGCGTGCCAGACCTTCTACGCTCTTCAGGAGGAGTGTTTTTGGCGTGTTTTTCGAGTGCCTTTACAGCATGTGCAGCTCTCTCAAAAGTTCTTGTAGTGCCCTTTCACGTGTATACCTTGCCAAAACTTCGAAAAAGCCTGGGCAGAAGTCTTTTAGCGTCTTTTTTATTCACCGTCGCAGGGTCTACAGCTGTTTTCGCAGCTGTGTAGTTTCGCAGCTGTGTGTGTTTTTCGCAGCTGTGCACCACGTCATGGGTTCTCCATAGGACCTGTTCATTTCAGCGTGTTTTGCGCACACTGTGTCAGATCACAGACGGCTGCTGAGCTCGAGTTCTCTCAGCACGTTTTCCCTCCAACGTGAACTTCAGCGGTTCCTGAACAGGAACTCTTTTAGCATTCTTTGTGCGCATCATGTAACAACGTCGTTGCCTCCTCTGTGGCAGCGGTTGCAGCATTCTTCATTTCTCCGCGTACTATGTGACAGCACAGGCACGATTTGTTGCGGCAGCTCTCATTTGAAGCGCTCCTTCGCATACTACGTGAGAGCAGCAGCAACTAACTTGGGTGGCTACGAGTGAACAATAGTGTTTTGCACTCGTCAAAACGCTAAAAGTATGTTACATTGGCGATGACATATGGGCTTTACAGTGCATATGTGACAGGGGACGAGGAAACAGATGGAAGCAATGTGGTTCACGCCTCTGCCCTCGAGCACAGCAGCTAGTCCCTTCACCCCACAGTGTAAGCAGAAGTGTACTGAGAACACATCCACCAGTTATTCAGCGATACTACACTAAAGACTCCAGCGCCAAGCAGGTTCTTCACTTCATGCAACACTTACGAAAGAAGGCATGATATTCACACTCCTACAAAGCAGCATACAAATTGACAGAACATCAATACTCTGCTTCTACACCGACAGTCTAGAACCTCTGTCCACTTTGAAACATGCTACCGAGGACAAACTTGGATTTGGTGAAGCATGCTGTGGAGCAAAATTTTTGGCCGAGATCCGCAACATTAATGAGAGGTGCATCTACAGCGCTACGTGTCGTCTGTCCCTCTCGTGTGTGACTGCCCCACGTAAATTATTATTACCAACCAACTAACTCGGCAACATGTCGTAGCGCCATAAGGCAACAGTCCACGCAGTTGCCGCGTGTGATGGCAAGCGTGCTATTGTGTTACTAGACGACTAGCGACAACTAGTCGTGAGGGAAACGATGGTACCTTATCGCGAAGGTTGCTTCACCACATCCCACTCAGCTGAATGCAATAGGGGTCATTGCTTGGCCAACTGAATTGGGACCCTGTTCAACGTCGAAATGTTTGACACATACAAAAGTGCCCGCAGCTTTTTTGCTGGGGCTTTAGGCAGCTTTTGCATTCACTTCATGACAGGGCCCCAATGGCTCTTCTGCAAACCCTGACTAGTCCAACTTCAGAGCAACACCTCTACTCCTTCTGGTACACACTCAGAAAACCTCTACATGCATGATTTTACCCTACGAACTAAGCATGCATCAGCGCATGGCCTCCGAGATCACGGTTTGGAAGATACAGTCTTGGAGGCCATGACAAATGCAGGATGCCTGGTGCTGCCACCAGAAGAACACACAAGAGATGCGGCCTGCATCTGTTTACTGCGCTTTCTTTCCGAGTACACTGGGGGCACCGAGCAGCCTGTGTGTGTTGTGCAGTACGCAAGCCTCCTTGTCTTCTTTACCGTGAAACATGGCTGCACTAATGGCGAGCCTACTGTGATATTGAGACGTCCCCCGCTACGCCACCGGTTACCAAAGAGAGGGAAGACAACTCATCCCCTTTTTATCCGGTTCCCTCTTGGATACGTGTCTGAAACACTTCTCACATACAAGGATTCGTGCTGGGGCCGGGAAGTAAGAGACACTACGACCTGTTCCCGTTTACTGATTCATTTAAATTATTTTTAACTTAAAACATCGTATACCGCGTACATAAACCACTACACGAAATTATAACACAAGATTTGGACATTTGCGACATTCGACACAGGGCAGGCACATAAAGAAAGTAACTGTAACAATACAAGGGGATGCATAAAAAAAGACGACGACACAAATGATGAAGTTATCAAGTATTAAAACCGCGCAATGTCTCAATATGCCGGATCTTTTCCCGCAAAGCTCGTTTAAGTAAGGGAAGTGAAGTTCGTCTCACAGAATGTCCATGTAGTCGGGGCCTCGGAGTTCGCTGCTCGAATCGGGGCCGAAGATAAGTTCTTGGCGTCGAGGTCTGATCTGTCCAATTCTCCAGCGTCTTCATCGTCTTCGTCATCGTCGCCTACATCGTGCCTCTCAGTGATTTCCATCTTAGCTTCTCTACCATCTCGAGCTCATCGCATCGTCTCTCTCTGACCTCTCCTCGCATCGCATCTCTGATCGCCCGTATCGTCTCGTAGTCCCTTTTTGTAGGACCCGACTCCGCCCTACCGGGGCACCAGACCAGTCGCTACTATCGACGCGGCATAATTTCTTGTAAGTCGCTGTGTATCATCTTCGTCGGCCACCGCGCGGCCCGCACCAGTAGAAAACCCTCTCACAAACAAAGCCGAGCTAGTAACGATGTACAAACTCAAGCCTCAGAGAGAGAGAGAGAGAGATGGGCGAGCTGTCCCAAGACACTTTAATTACGGGCGAACAATTATCCCGATGCTTCCGGTACTTGATGAGCCGATGTCCAGACCAAGTCTCAACGTTTCCATGCAGCTCGGTGTCTCCCGCGAAATTCTCCGTAGCCGCCGCTTCTTCGTCATTCAACGCCGCGGGCGGCCATCCGTGCAGAGCGCAGTAATGAGTCCTTGAGCCACGGAGGCTGACAGAAGTCAGACCGGACCCGGCACAGGCGCTGTGGCTGGGTTGCATTCCCCGAACCGACAAAAGGCTCTCTGCTGTTCCCCCATGCCACAAATCTGAAGGGTGCGCGCGGATTACCTCCACTGTACACTGTCACACTGTCTGTAGACGACAAGGCGCCGCCCGGTCCTCGTGTTTGCGCGGGGGAGCCCGTGAGAATAGTAGAAATAATCCATCCAGGTACTCCACTACGGAATGCCCATTCGTTACATCGAAGGTTTTCTTTTCCCGTTTTTTATGCGTGGGTTTGAGAAACGAGCGAAAAAATTTTAAAAGGACCGGGGTTCAGTCCGTGTTTTCGGGAACGTCACAATCTCTTTATCTTGCAGAAGAATTTCCCCAGCGGGGAAATTCAAGCACGAGAAATGTGGGCGCATAGCGCCTTCGACTTGCGCAGCGAAATTGAGACATTGCGGCAGTCCTAGGAATACGGTAAGCGAACACAGCACACTTGTGATTCAGCCCTGGCGGCAGCTCGTCGCCGAGAGGAACCAATCTGTGATTGTCGCTGTATCATCACCCACCACGAAGCAGTTCGATTCCGTGTTTCGACCGTGCACAACACACTTGAAACCTTCAGAATCACCGCAGAAACTCGTGGATGATGCGTGGACAAAACGCACACTGGTCACAGCTGCTCGTCGGATGGTTTGGCATGGAGCATTCAGTCATGTGTGCGGAATGTTCACTACCATGCGAGCACAACACACACTTCGCCTGCACTGTCCACTCCCGGCACAACCAAACAGAGGATACACACATTTCAATACGCTTTCATTCCACACATGCACAATGACCGTGTAGAAATTACAGGATATAAAATGGCATACAACATTGCGGACTCTTATGACCCTAGCCGATCCCCGAGCGCTCAGCGTCTACCTGTATGTAGACTTCTTCCCTGACTACGAGTGCCGGACCCTCGTTGGATGGTCCGAACTTCCACCTACTCAACTCAGTCGCGGAGTGAGGCATGTGCGAAGCTATCAGACAAGACCACCGCTGCGCATGTCCGGGTTTGGTGCGGTGTACATCGAGTGTGTTGCACTTCCCCTTTGGCCCCACAAAAACCACCCCGTTGCGATATAGGCATTCCTTAATCTCATCTAGTCTCTCTAACGTTCGGTCTACCACCGTGTCGACCACGACTCCGACAACTGCCTCCTCAGAAAAACTGTTCTCATCCAACTCCACATCTGCTACTCCTACTGGTAATGCCTCATTGTCTCGTCGGACCTTCGAGGTAGAAACTGCAGATAAACCGTCTGTATCCGCTCCAGCAACTTCGACAGCTTTTGTTTCACCCAGTGGCACCGGCGTGCCAGAGTTCCCCCCAAACACACACTCGCTCAATGGCGGAACGTCGTCCTCGATCACGGAAATTGCATTAACCACATCTGCACACGTTTAACCGGGACTCGTTTTTACTGAGCTTGTTTCCTCGCGAATATTTACAACCGCGATTGACCTCTGCGCGTCAACGTTATGGGGAGGAGTTGCGTCTAGATATCCAGATTAAAATTTTATCACCACCTCCTTGTCTTTATGAATGCGGCTGCCACCCGTCGAATTCCACTTTCGTCGCCGGTACCGGTGGCATTCTTGCCGAATGTGACCGAACCTGCCACAGTTAGAGCACCCGCCGGGATAAGGCAGCCGCTTCAGGAATTCCTGCCGATTCTGTTTCACCTTATTGCGTACTGCCAAGCTCCCCACAAGTTTGTCGAGGCGGTCAAGGTGGCTATGCATCTCATGAACATCCGTGTCCTCTTCTACATACTGAATGGGTAACGAATGGCTCCACGACGCTTTCTAATTCTGTTCCTCCTTCGCTGCTATGGCAATGACCTCGTCAAACGTTTTAGGGTCCCGAGAGAGAAGAAATCTGCGGACCGGATCCCTCAGGCCTAATAAAATTTGTGAGAGCAATTGTTCGGCTAGAATTTCGCAGCGCAGTGAAGCTTTCACCGGATCCTGACTATCGGAGCTCACCAGGGTGGCGGTCCCGAGGATGCGCAAGCGACTTGCAAATGACCGCACCTCCTCATCTGCCTTCTGCCTCGCGTTTCAAAACCTTTCCATTTTGAAGATAAGTGGCTCCGTATCGAACCTCTTGAGTACCAAATATTTGAACTAAGAAAATTTTGAAGCCGCAGCGACGCCATCATCCCACCACCTAAAATCGTGCGCCGCGCTTACCATCTTGCATCGTGCTATGCAGATCAGCTCATTATCCCGCCATCCACTCAAGCGACCAACCTGCTCCAACATTTTCAAGAAAACTCTAATATCCGGACCCGTATCGCCTACCGTAAACAACGGAACCATGTCCGCTAACATTAACGTGCTCTTTTCTAGTGGATCGTCTCTGTCGGTCATCTTGGTAGCCTGCTCGTTCATATTGCCGCCTCTCCTTCCCTAGTACGAGGGTGAAATCTCGCACCGTCGCCCCAGCAGTAATCCCACCGCTGCCCCCCTTAAGACGTCCCCCGCTACGCCACCGATTACCAAAGAGAGGGAAGACCACTCAACCCCTTTTTATCCGGTTCCCTCTTGGATACGTGTCTCAAACACTTCTCACATAAAGGGATTCGTGCTGAGGCCGTGAAGTAAGAGACGCTACGACCTGTTCCCGTTTACTGATTCATTTATTATTATTTAAAACATCGTATACCGCGAACGTAAACAACTACGCAAAATTATAACACATGACTTGGACATTTGCGACATTCGACACAGGGCAGGCACATAAAGAAAGTAACTGTAACAATACAAGGGGATGCATATAAAAAACACACGACGACACAAATGATGAAGTTATCAATTATTAAAACCGCGCAATGTCTCAATACGCTCCGCACACGGTGAACCGCGACTCGTTTTTACTGAGCTTGTTTCCTCGCGAATATTTACGACCGCTATTGACCTCTGGGCGTCAACGTTATGAGGAGGAGTTGCGTCTAGGTTTCCAGATTCAAATTTTGTCACCAACTCCTTGTCTTTATGAATGCGGCTGCCACCCGCCGAATTCCACTTTCGTCGCCGGTACCGATGGCATTCTCGCCGAATGTGACCGAACCTGCCACAGTTAGAGCACCCGCCGGAATAAGGGAGCCGCTTAAGGAATTCCTGCTGATTCTGTTTCAGCTTATTGCGTACTGCCAAGCTCTCCACAAGTTTTTCGAGGCGCTCAAGGCGGCTATGCATCTCAGGAACATCCGTGTCCTCTTCTAGGTGCCGAACGGGTAACGAATGGCTCCACGACACTTTCATTCTATTCCTCCTTCGCCGCTATGGCAATGGCCTCGTCAAACGTTTTCCGGTCCCGAGAGAGAACAAATGTGTGGACCGGATTCCTCAGGCCTAATAAAAATTGCGAGAGCAATTGTGTGGCTAGAATTTCACGCCGCAGTGAAGCTTTCACCGGATCCTGACTATCGGAGCTCACCAGGGTGGTGGTCCCGAGGATGCGCAAGCGACTTGCAAATGACCGCACCTCTAGCACCCTACTCCGCCCTACTGGGAAACCAGACCAATTGCTACTATCGTAGCGGTATATTTTCTTGTAAGTCGCAGTGTATCATCTTCGACGGCCACCCCGCGGCCCGCACCAGTAGAAAACCCTCTCCCAAACAAAGCCGAGCAAGTAACGATGTACAAACTCAAGCCTCAGAGAGAGGGATGGGCGAGCTGTCCCAAGACACTTTAATTACGGGCGAACAATGGTACCGATGCTTCCGGTACTTGATGAGCCGATGTCCAGACCAAGTGTCAACGTTTCCATGCAGCTTGGCGTCTACCGCGAAAATCTCCGTAGCCGCCACTTCTTCGTCATTCAACGCCGCGGGCGGCCATCCGTGCAGAACACAGTAATGAGTCCTGGAGCCACGGAGGCTGACAGAAGTCAGACCGGACCCGGCACAAGCGCTGTGGCAGGGTCACATTCCTCGAACCAACAAAAGGTGTTCTGCTGCTCCCCCATGTCACAAATCTGAAGGGTGCGCGCGAATTACCTCCACCGTACACTTTCACACTGTCTGTAGACGACAAGGCGCCACCCGGTCCTCGCGTTTGCGCGGGAGAGCCCGTGAGAATAGTAGAAATAATCCTTCCAGGTACTCCACTCCGGAATGCCCATTCGTTACACCAAAGGTTTTCTTTTCCCTTTTTTTTGTATGCGCGGCCCCAGTGAAAAACCTGTATAATTTCATACAGGATCCGCATGCTTCAATACAGGGGTTACAGGGGTTAATACAGAAGCTGTGGGAGGACCAAATGTGGTATATAGGGCTTATACAGGACCTTCGTGGTGCTACGTAGGAGCTGAATGGGACCTGGGCAGAACATATAGGAAAATTTAGGAGCTATGTAGGAGCTAAATGGAACCGGGGAAGAACATATAGGGGTATGTAGGAGCTATGGGAATGCTATGTAGGTCACATCTAGCACAATATAGGAGCTAATGGGGCTGAATAAGGCCATTTATAGGACTTGCATAAGGCTCAATGTCACCCTTAAGAATGAATGTGGAACATGAATAGAACTTATTAGACAGAATATTTAGGCAAGTATAACTTTCACTGGTATTGAAGTACCCAAATTTTAACTTCTTCAGCTTTATTAGTTAGCTGTACAAATCTCAAGAAATCACCAATTTTAATTAGTATATATCATGAGATGCAAATATAAACTACAGAAAATAGGTAAGTATATCATATATTTACCAAAGTAATTTCATTTGTGATCACCTTAGTCGTATGCATACTTACATTTGCACAATTTACGTCATGATATTTATGCAAAAGATCATTCAAATGTATTTGTGCAATGAATAATCCTTTCATTAAACTGGTAAATAGTGAATAACTTCCTATTATACACACAATACACAAAAAATATAACAGACAATTCAACCTGAATTAGATTCCGGAGAGGTACGTACACGTAGTCTCACTCACATGCTCTGGCATTGCCTCAAGGCACAAGCAGCCAGGATTACCAAGGAAAAGTGCGAATGAGCTCTATGCACCTCAGATCTTGAGGCACAGCTCTGCGCTATCTATAAGAGGGCATGACACGGTCGTGGGGCAAGGCCTCTCACTTCTGACGTAGCAGCTGCCCTCTGTGCTCTAAACACTGAAAGACCTCAATAATGCCATTCATCAATCTATACTTCCCCTCAATAAAAAAAGCACATAAACTTTATCATAAAATGTTAAAAAAGGTTTTGCAGTGCTAGGTTGTTGAAAAAAAACTACGTCAAATTTTCAGCTTAAGTTTTCACGCAGTGCTTGAAATGGTCAATCGGAGAGTTTCGTTGGCTTGGCACAAGCTTGCTCATTTAAGAACCCTACTTGGCAGTGTTTATTTGTCAGAATATGAATAAGAGCAAATAATTGTCAAACTTTTATTCCGAACTTTTGAAAACAGCTTGTTGAATGTACGTATGCATGTATGCACCAGCCAACCATGTATTTCCAACGGCACTTATGTATTAAAACAAAATTGGTTCAAATATTCAGTTCAAGTCTCAATGCATTTCTTTAAATAGTTCAATGGCGTTTTGGTGGCACAAGCTTGTTTGCTCCTGAAATGTACTTGGCTGTACTTATTGCTTAAAAGCTAAATAAGAGCAGATAGTTCTCAAGATTGTGTTTTGTGTGCTTCCATCTTAACCTTTGAAAACATGAAGAGCTCAAAAATGCCACATCTCTTAACTCAATTAGTTTTATATATATTTTTTTCTGAAGTAACTCACGTAAGACATGTATAACATTCCTTTGAAATTAGAAGGGCCTAAAAAGGACCGTAAGTTTTTAGCTCAATTACTTTTTGATTCTTTCACATGAAGTAAACAATTTTTATTTTGTATATGTCATGACAATAAAGTATATCCCAAAGTATATAAGATATATTCCCAAAACCTTTTAGTTACATTTCTAATTAGCTTACTTGCCCACATGTTCAAGTCCATTTACGAAATTTGTGCTGTCTACAAAAGCCAATTCATACAAATGTTGTAAATGTGCTACTGATTGATGTTCCTTAATCTTAACGTAAAAGAGTGAATTACGCAACTATATCGGGCTAAATTATGACATAGTTTAGAATACATGTGGAGGATTTTTGTATAGGTAAAATAGCCTTCAGCCTGCTCTTGCTTGGTATATATTTTAGTGTTTGTGTCAGAGTGTAATTTATGTATGTCTATGTTATTTATTATGTTTTATGTCTCATTCATATGACATGTGAAAAGGTTTTAAAATTTGAGCACTTTGTAATAAAGTTTTGAGTCCGTGTAGCAAATTGCTTTCCACTCAAAAAGATTAAAAACATGTTTCATTATTTTTACATATGAAGTGGTCAATTCTGTACGAGTCAGATTCAGGGGACATGCTTCTACTCCCGTACAGTTAATATATAAAATCTCGAAATCGAATCAATGCAAGGCAAGAAAACATTAAGATAGCCTTGTACTATTGGTGCAACATACTCCCCACTCAGTACAACTAGTACATCAAACCTCAAAAATAAACATTGACACTCAGTACAGCTACTACAGGAAACCTCAAAAAACAAACATCGCCATAAAGCAAGGCTAGAAAAAATAGCTGCTGCTATTGAGGTTTTCTGCTTCTTAATACAAAATGATGCATGGCTTCTATAACATACAGGCATATATCCACATTCCACAGCAATGGAATGCAGAGCCATCACGTAATTTATTTATTTGTTCATACACACACCCCTGCCAGGACAATAGTTGCAGTTACAATGCTGTAATATACAAAAGCACAAATAACAAGGCCATCAAAACGATTACCTTAAATGAAGATTTTAAAATGCAACAAAAAATGAAAGTCAGCTGTTTACAAATCATTGGTTTGCCCGATACTGAAATACACCTAAACTGTTCAGCCACCTCACAGTGTGACACAATTGCAGAAATACCATGAAATAAGTTCATAAAAAAGCAATAAAAGTCATTTACACTTGTTACATTCACATTTTTTAGCTTGATTGCATGCTTATGTTTTATTATTGCAGACATTGAAATGTGGGTGCTTACAACAACGAATTGTTATGCTTCGCAGGATCATTCACACTTATAATCACATTCAGGAACCTCTCTCTTTCATATATTCCAGTGTATGTACAATCTGACATTGCATATGGACTGTTGCTTACCGGTCACACTTGAACTGCTTTAAAAAATTTTGTTCTACTGGTAGTTGAAATCTCGAACTACTCTACATACTGCTTTTCCAAAAGTTTGTTGAGCAAATTACAGAACTACATCACCTGTTAATTTGTTTTGTATTGCCATATTCTTTCCTCAAGTTTTGTCATTGCCCTACTTTACTGCCAGTAATTCTCAACACAAACCGCACCTGCGATGTTCAAGAAGCTTTAAGACTGCAGTAGATCACTTTGTCAAGAGAACTCCCACTTCTGAACATTGCAGAATATTCTGGAACCTAGGTAACTGCTAACGAGAATTCTAGAATAGTCGATGGTAAATGTATAAACGCTGATGCACCTAACCACTTGCCAGTTAATTAACGGCCAACGTTCTGTTTACTGCTATCAGTGCCAGTGAGAATCGCTGTAATCTGACCTTCAGTTTATGGGCCACAAGTTTAGCCAAATAAACAGTTTCATCTCGCAATCACAGTCTGCTTCCATTGTCCCCGTCACGCCCCCGTGACATCTGGTGGAAGTGCTGCTTCTTTCATTTGCTAGACTTCCCCGTCAAGCCGTGAACCCATTCTACGTCGCGGTGAAGACGCCCACGCTGGCCACAAGCAGCGAACAAGCCGCAGGCAGCAATGTTTACCACCAGAGTACGAACCTCTGGAAAACAAGGCTCGAAAGACCATAATGGCCGTAGTGCGGGAAGAACTTCGCTGAATGTTTCTGTCATGCCAGCCACAAGTTTCATCGATCGCAGACATCGTCAGACAGAAACTCCGGCTCTAAAATATTCCTGAGACATCGCAACCGCAAATCCAAGCCATGAGCTATGCTGCTGCTGCCCGACACTACACTCCACCTCGACGTCCACGAGAAGAGGCTGCGAGGCTGCGCTGATGCATTTTTGTCACCAGACACTCCCACTGCCATACCGTCCACCCACTGGCCAGTGCTACGCTCTGGCAAAAACCGACGTGTGTTGTGCCCCCGAACTCTCTGCTACTACTGCGAAGAAACTGATCACACCTACAGCCGCTGCCAGTACCACCAAATAAGACTGTGTGGTTTCGCTATCGAAGCGCCAGTCCACAGTGGTGTTAAAGAATGCGCGCCATCACCGACTACCTCGCAGCCACACTGTGGACACCCCGAGAGTCCTTGCATTCACCTTCACCTGGTCACTACATGTCACCTCACTGCCGGTTTTACACTGGCTAGGCCTGGGGCCGGCCGTTTGGCTCATATTCGGAAAACTAAGCACAGCAACCTATAGAGGCGCAGTTGCTGCAGGACGAACAACCGAAGAACAATCACTGACGGCGACAATACCGCTACACAACTTCAAGAACCCATCACAACCTCAACATAGTTTCGACGTGGAAACTTCGCGGCCAGAAGATCTGATGACGCAACGTCGAAACAGTGGTACAAACCATCGTAGCCGTGATTTGATGCCATGACCCAACCTCAACACCAGGCAACGAACTAGCAACCTCGACGTCCTCATCAATGGCCACAGCGTCAGAGCTCTCGTCGTCATGGGAGCTGACTATTCCGTCGTCAGTAGGACGTTCGCTGTGAGGTTGAAGTAAGGGACTGGTTTCGGGGCTTAAGAAGGCCCGCAAACCCGTACAGCCACAGGTAACCTAGTGACACCGACAGAAATCTTCGGCCAAGTTCATCGTTGAGAACATCGTCCTTTGACATGGCGCTCCAGAGCTTCTCATCACCAACAGAGGTACAGCATTTACTGCTGACCTGACTCAGGCAATCCTGAGATAGAGCCAGACAAGCCACCACCTTACAACTGCATGCCACCAATAAACCAATGACTTAGCGTCTGTTTGGTTATATGGTTCATGAGAAATTTGCTACCCACTTCTGCTACTTTTGTGAACAGAGACAATATTTCTAAATAAAATAAATCAGAGGTCAGAAAAAAACAAAGCCCAAAGTGGGCTACCATCCTGATTTGAAAGCAAATCACTAATGAAGACTCTGGCAAGGAAGGGCTTGCACATAACCATTGTACCATAAAACACCACCAAATATGTCAACATAATGCATGTCACATTTCATGTCAACATAATTCATGACACACCGATTGGGGATACCAACGACAAAAGACTACTACAGTAAACTCTAGTTAAACGGACCCTGAAAGGACAAGAAAAATATGTTCCATTTATTAGGAGTTAAGTTTACTGACCGATCACCAATCTTGCAACTGAGTTTATACCTAATCATATTAGACGCATTTGTTCCTTTTAAGCAGCAATTTATTTTAGGGGAGACACTGCTCTTAGATGTTTCTTATTTCTTGATTGAGTTTGATGCCACAGTCATGTCTCTTCGGATGCCTGCTGATGTCCTCTCCACATCAGGTTCTGCATTCAAGTATATTAGGCACGCTGCAGTGAAATAGAGCAAAAACAAGATAAGTATTTTACTGAGTAAATGTAATAGACATTCCTCAAGGACGCAAGCACCACCAAACAGGCGCACAAGCTACTTGTTCATGGGAAAGTGGGTACGCCACAACAACTGCCATGACAAGCACACTGCCTTCACACGTTTACTTTTGAACCTGTATCGTGTCAGCACTTTTGAAATCAAGCTAATTTTGCAAGGTGCAGCATATTGCAGTGTATTCAGTCGTGAATTTCTGCGTTCACCTTCAATGATATCTGTGATTTCTACTGTCAAGTGTTTATGTGTGCCACTGTTGAACCAGCTGAGTGGCTCTGAAGTATCGTTTTTGTTTTGTTTTTTTTCACCGTTTGCTTTATGGCATGAATTAAAACAAAAAGATTCAAGTTGACTGATATGTGGTGTTTAATGTCCCAAAGCCAACAAATGATTATGAGAGACGCCGTAGTGAAAGGCTCCGGAAATTTCGACCACCTGGGATTCTTTAACGTGCACCCAAATCTGAGCACACGGGCCTACAACATTTCCGCCTCCATCGGAAATGCAGCCGCCGCTGCATTTGCAGCCACCGCTGCAAAAAAGAGGATTCAAGTCAGCTTTCTAGATAATGTCCAGGATCACTCAATGAAATTCACGGATGCATTTGGAATAAATGTTCATGAACACTCAATGAGCAAAGGCGAGGTTCCGTTGAGAATGTGAGAGGGTACAGTTTCAATTTATTAAAATGAGATACCTAATCTTGACAGTTAGCTTTCATCCCCACTAGAAGCAACAAATGATGACCATCTACCACCCTCTGTTCGTTTTAACAGCAGGTGTTGGATTTTACAGATGCCGGTGGTGTTGTGAAATGTTTGTGCAAAGGTGACCATAATACCGTAGATATATGTACTGTCATAAGCTATATGAGATGCAACACTAATATTACTGTTTAAACGCAGTTGGTGAGTGCAAAAGTGTTCATGAAATTGACTGCTCTATAGAGAGAAACGATATCTTTAGCAACGCCATAGTGTCACAAGTTTGATCTCAACTGCAGTGGTTGCATTTCTATGGATGCAAAATGGTAGGGGCCTGTGTGTTCCCAGTGCAGGTTAGAGGAACATAAAATGATTGAAATTTCCACAGCCCTCCATCACGGCATTCCTCGTTTTCATATGGTTTTTAGGATGGTAAATACTACATGTACTTATATTTACTGTTAATAATATTGCGCTTCCACACGTCACATTCACCTCTACAAGCTAGAGGGTGGAGCACTGTACCTGTTGTTACGTATTCGGCGGCTGGACGACAGCCGGCCCAGGAAAGAGACGACTCAAGCAGTGCCAGGAAGACAATCCCAGTTTATTCACCTTGCGGCGCGTTTTTAAGCGCTACGCAGCCAATCGCAGGTTGGCATGAAAGAAAAGAAAACAGCAAGATAACAGCAATCGGGCAATGTTATCAGAAAGCCCCGACGTAGAAAGAGGGCGAGCACTGCAAACGTTACAACTCGGCCAAAGCTACCCCTAGCGGAAGGCGTTCAAGAGGATAACGCTTCATGAACGGCTGGAGGTGGTAACAGGTAGCCAACACGTGGGCAGGTCTCCAAGCACAGCACTGACACGTTTCGCACGGTCATGTTGTCTTTGTGCACAGCGTGGGCGAAGACCCTGAGGTGCATGGTGGCACTGGTCGTTGAAGTAGCCACCGCAGAAGGAAATGGAAATGGCATTGCGCGTCGTCTGGCTGGAACACGCCCGCGAAGGTTGGCATTAAAGGCCAAGAGGAGGCAATGTCGAGAACAGGCAATGTTCAGAACGGGCACCACTCGCCGAGTGTCGATTGGCTGCAGCTCGGGAGTTGGCTGCAGGCGCCTGGAGCAGGGTTGATTTCGCCATCTGGTACGACAGGATCTGAAATGGCTGAGTGGACGAGCGGTAGAAACGCAGAAACCACGTCAAAAGCAACCTGGCGCCCAAGCTTAGAAAAGCCCGACAGTTGATTTCACTGGGAGCAGATAACGTGAAAGCCGAACACGATAGGGAAAAAAAATATATATACTTGCGCCAAGTTGCATGCACACAAAAGAAACAAGGAACACTTAATAGGTTCGGCTAAGGCAGTCCGCATTAGCATGGTGTTTGCCTTTCTTGTGCCGCACTGAGAAATCAAATTGCTGAAGTGCTAGACTCCAACGCATCAAGCGGCTGTTTTTGTTCGACATTTGATTTAACCACACTAAAGGTGAGTGATCAGTTTCAAAAACAAATGAGGAGCCTTTAAGGTAACACGACAGCTTTTCGAGAGCCCAGACCAAGCAAGCACATTCTTTTTCAGTTGTACTGTAGGCTTGCTCGCGTGATGTTAGTTTTCGACTGGCGTAGACAAGAGGATGTTCCTCGCCCTTTTTGTTCACTTGACTTAGAACAACGCCCATTCCGCGGTCACTGGCGTCACACTGAACTAAGAAGGGGAGAGAGTAATCTGGTGCCGCGAGGACCGGTTTGCTGACAAGAATCTTTTTGATCTCGGCAAAAGCATCTTTACGAGCCTTATTCCAACTTACAATAGTTGGCTCAGTTTTGCGCAGTGCGTCTGTGAGAGGACTAGCGATATTTGCGAAGTTGGGAATGTAGCTTCTGTAGTAGTCGGCTAAACCCAAAAAGGAACGCAAGTTAGTCTTTGTTTTCGGCAAAGGAAAGCTAGTGATTGCTTCAACTTTTATTTCGGAAGGACGTCGCTTCCCTTGGCCAACAACATGCCCTAAGTAGTGGACTTCAGAGCTCGCAAGACGACATTTGGCGAGTTTGAGAGTCAAGCCTGCCTCGTGTATTCGAAGGAATACCTGCTGCAGATGTTCCAAATGCTGTTGCCAGGTGCTCGAAAAAACAGCTATGTCGTCAAGGTACGGAACAGCGAACGACTCGGCTCCTTTGAGCACTTCATGCATTAAAATGCGAAGGGTGCATTCTTGAGGCCAAAAGTGAGCACAAGAGGGCGATATGTGCCTGTCGGTGTCATGAAAGTGGCGAGCTTACTGGCGTTTTCCGTTAGTGGCACTTGCCAGAAACCGCGTACCAAATCTAACGTAGAAACGTACCGTGCCGCGGACACTTTCTCGATCAAGCCCTCAACGTTTGGAATGGGAAACATCTTTGTTTTTGTTATCGCATTCAATTTTCGATAATCGATGCAGGGTCGCGGTTCCTTGCCTGGACTTTCTACAATAAACATAGGTGACACATACTCGCTTTCTCCTGGCACGATTAGACCCAGTGTCAACATGTTTTGAACACAATCGTTCAGGATCTTCTCGTGACGGGGGGAAAATCTGTGCATCCTGGTTCGGAAAGGTTGGTTGGATGTTAACTCAATGTCGTGCTCCACGAGATTTGTCCTGCCGGGAGTGGGACTAAACAAGTCTCTGAAGTTGCGCACAAGCAGTTCTAACTCCTTTCTTTGCTTGTCAGTTAGAGAAGCTTGTTTAGTGACAGATTGGACTATCTCTTCTGTTGATGGGGAAGAGCAGGGCCTTGGCACTTGGGGTAGAGGAACGTTGATCTCTTCAGGCTCGTTAAGGACAATGCTCAACGTCTCACTGCGTTCGATAAAAGGCTTCATTAGATTGCAGTGATATATCGTCACATCATTGCGTTTACCGGGCGTCGTTACCAAGTAATTGGTATCGGAGAGCTTTTGTTTAATCGTGACCGGCCCATCCCATGCTACTTCCAGTTTATTTGCCTTTGACGACCGCAGAATCAGCACTTTATCGCCTTCCTTGAAGGTTCGTGTGCGTGCGGATCTGTCGTAGTACACCTTTGAGCGTTGCTGCGCTTCTGCCATGTTTATCTGCGCCAGTTCTTGCGATTCACGTAGGCGCTTCAACAAGGTCAGCACGTACTCGACAACTGATTTGTCTACGAACTTGTCTTCCCACTTTTCTTTCAACAACGTTAGCGGGGAGCGAAGCGCTCGACCGTAAACAAGTTCCGCCGGCGTGAACCCAGTCGCTTCGTGAGTGACGGAGCGCAGAGCAAAGAGCATCGCGGGAACAGCTTCGTCCCAGTCGGCGCCTTTCTCGAAACAGAGTGCACGCAGAATGCGCTTCATTACAGAGTGAAGTTTCTCGACTGAATTACTTTGCGGATGGTAGACTGAGCTGTGGTGAACGGATATGCCGCATTTCTTCAAGAACGTCGTGGTGAGCGCGCTTGTGAACACAGAACCTTGGTCGCATTGGATTTCACTAGGAAATCCAGTTCTTGCAAAGACGCCGAGTAGCGCGTTTACAACTGCAGTGGAGCTTAATTCGGGTAACACCACTGCTTCCGGGAACTTCGTAGCAGGGCAAATGAGTGTTAGCAAGTATTTGTTGCCCGCCGCTGTTACTGGTAATGGACCTACAATGTCGACAACTAATCTGCGAAAGGGTTCGCCAATCAAAGGCACTTGGACCAAAGGTGCTTTGAGTTTTTCGTTTGGCCGCCCCGTCCTTTGGCAAACGTTGCAGGAACGTACCCAGTTCTCCGATTCTTTGAAGCACATCGGCCAGTAGTAGTCGTTCAATAACCTGCTCTTGGTCTTGTTGATACCTAAATGGCCAGCCCAGCTATCGCTGTGAACCAAACCCAAAAGTGCGACTCGATACTTTTTGGGAACGACAAGCAGTTCAAAGGTTCTGCCTTTCTTGTTTTTGAATGTTCTGTACAAAATGCCTTCTTTGACTATGAACGATACGGCTCCTTTTTGTTTCCGTTTTGATTTTTCCCAGCACGTCTTCAGCGACTCGTCGTTTGCCTGCTCCATTTTGAGAGCGCTTTTGTCTAACTTTGCTAGAAGCTGAAAATTTTCACTGACTGGGTTTATCGCTTCACCTGAGAGCGCATTACCGACGGGAGTGCTGCTATCAATGGCTGGCGCGACACAATTGGCGTCGACAGGAACAGTTTCGCTTGGTGCAGTAGCTTGTGTCGGTTCACTCTGGTCTGTAATTTCCGTGTGACGGGTAGCGCTGGTAGCTTGAGCTCTTGTTTGGGACCTCGTGACGACCATTACAGGGTTAGCATTAAGTTCCAGTCCTGCATTTTGGAAGTCCCTCATTGATCGGTTAGAAAAAATGTAGGGAATTTTCTGAGGAAGTTTATCGGAAACCGCAGCATCAGTTTCGAATGTGCCGAAGGCGCCCTTCATTTCGACTCTGGCTACCGGCAAACACTTCATGTCTGGCTCTAGTGCCTGGCGTACCCATACACATGAACCTGTTAAGTTCTCGGGCTTAACAAATGACGGGTGGACGATATCAAATGTTGCTCCTGTGTCGCGCAGAACGTTGCAACTGATGCCGTTCACCTTCATGTCATATGTGTAGGGCAAGAGTAAATCGCTCTCTTCGGTTAGCAAATTGACGGAAACTGCTGGCTGTCGGCA
Source organism: Rhipicephalus microplus (assembly GCF_043290135.1). Lineage (NCBI taxonomy): Eukaryota > Metazoa > Arthropoda > Arachnida > Ixodida > Ixodidae > Rhipicephalus > Rhipicephalus microplus. Next base: position 10,342,772 of record NW_027464588.1, read on the forward strand.
ACCGACTGCGATGTGACCCGGTTGTTGGCATTTATAGCAGACCAGCGGTTGTTTTTCTTCGAACTTGGAACTTTTCGGTTCACTCGCGTTGGCTGCATGCCCTTGGGCTGGAACACTGTCGCCTGGTTTCCCTTGGTTAGTTTCTTTCGTTCCTTTCTGAAATTTCTTGAACGCTCCTGACGGCTTCTTTCTTTGTTCTTCTGAACTTTCCATTCTACGGGAACGGTACTCGTCCGCCAAGCTGGCTGCCGTTTGCAAAGTCTCTACGTTTGGCTTGTCCTGAATCCACAGCCGCATTTGGTCCGGAATGGACGCATAAAACTGCTCGAGCGCAAACAGTTCAATCAGACGTTGCTTGTCCTCGTATGCGTTGGCACTCTTAAGCCATTCCTCTAACAAGCTCATGGATTTGTAGGCGAATTCTGAAAATGACTCCCCTTGGCCACGCCTCGTGTTACGGAACTTCATCCTCAAGGCTTCTGTTGACAAGCTGTACCTTCGCCTCAAATGAAGTTTCACTTTTTCGTAATCATAAGCATCTTCATCTGGCATTCTCGCGATTACATCGGCTGCCTCATTTGGAAGTAATGTCAACAGGCGTTGTGACCATGTCTCTTTTGCAAGTGCAGCTCTTGTACACGTCCTCTCAAAGTTGACGAGATACAAAGTGATGTCACTGCCAGCCTTGAAAGGTTGCATGTATCCTCGCATATCGAAACTGTCATTGCGTTCAAGGTTATGCAGTTGCATCTCTTTTAACTTCAGTTCTACTTCTCGTTCTTTGAGCCTTTCCGAGACTGCCCTCCAACACTCCTCGACTTCGTCGTCGTTTGCTCCGCATTTGGATATCGCTTCGATAATTGCAGGCTTCCGCATAGACTTCTGTACAGGGATACCGAGCTCTTCAGCTAGCAGCACTAGGTTGGGTTTCGTTAACGACGTGAGGATCATGACTGCTGTTAACAAGTGCTACCCCGTTATGTGTACTACTATTTAGCAAAGTCAACAACAAATACAAAAGAACCTCGACTACCAAGTAAATGCTGCTAATGCTCCCAATGAAGTCAAGCAAGCCGTGCTCTCACCAAACCGGACGCCAAGGCCGCCCTCGACGTGCGCTCCATACCGCCGCCACCGCTGCCACCAGCTGTTACGTATTCGGCGGCTGGACGACAGCCGGCCCAGGAAAGAGACGACTCAAGCAGTGCCAGGAAGACAATCCCAGTTTATTCACCTTGCGGCGCGTTTTTAAGCGCTACGCAGCCAATCGCAGGTTGGCATGAAAGAAAAGAAAACAGCAAGATAACAGCAATCGGGCAATGTTATCAGAAAGCCCCGACGTAGAAAGAGGGCGAGCACTGCAAACGTTACACTGTGCACCATCGGCGAAATTTTATTTTGTTGTGGCACAGAACAAAAAATTACCATTTCAAAAATGTGAGTTTACTACCTTCCCTCCTTCCAAGAAATTTCTGGCTACGCCTCTGTCATTGACTAAACATCAATTTGCTATTTAAACTCATATTGCTCACAATGCGTTTTGACAATATCGGCACAATGAGCGCATACTGCTCAAATGCCATATTCGACATACATTCTTTCGGTAGTACCTGCACTGACTGAATTATTTTTTTTCAAATTTTGCGCACAGAGAAGACACATGTAGGTGCATTTGTAAGAATATTCACTAAATGGCAACATGTTCTTTCTTTTTTGCACTCCGACAGACTGAACGAGCAGTGAGCAACTGCAAAGTCTACTTACGCCATACAAACACTTTTCCTCATACACAACTATTGGCCATTTTCGAATTGCCTGAAAAAAAAAAGACTGGTGATAATGCTGAAGCATTATGAAAGCTTGTTTAGGCACTCGGCTTTATGAATTTTTGTGCACTTACCCTCTTGGCTTTCTCCACAAGCCAGGCACCACGGGCAGCCAAAAAAGCCGTTGAACTGAACTTGGTTGCCAACTGCTGCCCTCGCCGGTGCATCAACAGAGACACAGATGGTGTAAATCTTGCTGTGAATAACAGTTGAAGAGCATTTCCAAATAAGTTCGCCAGTCCTACACAAGGATTCAACAAACTTCTCCAGAAAGACCAGCATGTTGGGGTGTTTTCTTCCGTACCCTAAGCCTCCGAGAATAACATTCTATATCTGTAGGGCGCAGGAAGTTCATTTATTATCATTTGTATGGGCCATATTGAGGAATTAGATGATTTGTATGAAGGGCTGCCATCCGTGTTCAAGGTAATAGTCAAATCGCTCCACTTTAACACACCCTTTTCTCGCTAACTGCGGTGCATCATGCCACTTGTGATGTCACAAATCAAGAGGCACCCGACTTCTGCCTGCTGGTTCAACTTGCTGAGGTTCTCAAACAAAACACCAGAGAGACTTTCTATAGTGCTGGAAAGTTGCATTCCAACATCCAGAATGGAAAAAAATGTGCCCCCGCTTTTAACGTCCGACATCTTCACAGTACTCCAGCAGACATTCAAGTCAGGTGGATTTTGTCGCTAGAAATGTCGAGCAGCTTGCCACACTGACTACAGCAATGATGGTATTTGCTGACGGATACGCATTTCGCGGACCACAATTTTCTCAGTAGGTATTTCGACTGCGGCAGGCCGCACTTTTTGAAACCGAACCAGGCTTCCACAAGTTTCAACAAGTCGTCCACAGCGACCAGGAAAGGCCATGAGCCGCTATGAACAACATTATTAGAACGATAGCGACTGCAATTATGGTTGCTTATCCCGGAAGTGTTTTTGTTCCAAAATCCGCGACGCATCTGGCAAGCAATTTTGATTTGTTGAACGAGGGCACAGAACTACGGTCACCAGAAATGTCTCCTTCGGCTCCAGGGTTTTGGTCTCGATCTACAGAAGCGCCGTCTCCACAAAGATAGTCACCACTATCTTCTTCGGTTCCGGAGCTTGGGTCTTGATCTGTATCTCGGAAAGGTCGAGTATCACCGTCTTCACTGTCATTTTTTGAATGATTGCTTTCGTTGTCAGGGCATTCTTCGGGGCTTTGGTATGCATTGTCGCCTGCGCCATGCGCGCTGTTGAAGGAGTCGTCGCTTCCTTCTGGCACCTATGTTCGTACTCCTATAGAACTAGTGTCAACAGAACAGCCGTCCGCGAGACATCAATCTCCTGGTGATGCCTGGGAAGCGTGAGAACTGTCTGGTGGCGAGTTCAAAACACCCGCGAGATGAGTCGTAGCGGTTGCCGAAGCACTGCTGGTCGACTGCTGGCTGTACCATCGCTTCGAACGGGGTACTACAAATTCAGTGTCTGGTCCTAAATACAGCTTTCGACGTTTCTTTGCAGTTAGTTGACTCATGACTAGCTAAACAAAGCACAACTGAAGACCACGATACAATGGTGGAGGTAACGCTACGGATGACGACGGATGAATGACAGCATTAACCCACAGAACACCTACCAGTTTAACAGCAGTAGCAATATAGTCGGTATAGTGCCTGGAATGTAAACGTATGAAAAATAAACATTTTGGCGGAATGCAGACAATGTAAAAGCAAAACATGTGACGATCAGCAACCCACTAAATAAAAATTGGCGCTGTCGTCGACAATGGTGTTTACTCTGGCAATTGACGTGTACTTTTGCTATGTACAGCACGTAACAGGTGGTCATAAAAGTAGTCACTTCAAGGAATGCACTATTTTTGTTATCTGCAAGTTTATCACTGCACAGACTTTTTTTTAACAAAAGACGGGACCGAGAGATTGTCCGTGGTTAGAGTTTCATAAAATAATAGTCTGCGCATAACTGTTATTTAACCCACTGATGCGGCTACCTAAAAGTACTTTCCTTCATAAGCCCATCATTGAATGCCTCTGTATAAAGAGCCAGCTTCGATACGAGAATTTTCCACCGGCAGTTGTTGATTGTCGAAATTTGTCATGTCTCAACAGCACTTCCCGGAAACCTGACCCCAAAGTTTATCCGCTGAATCAACTAAGAGAGCCGGAAAAAGGACAAAGTAAAATCACTAAACACTACCGATCGTGTATATCTGTCTTTTCTCCATGTTTGCAGTTCTCTGAGCGCAATGCTTCAAGCCCACATATCCGCTTCCCGTGCGCTCGAGCCACCCCAGGTCACACCTGCCTTACTACCATGCAGGTCACTGCAGTAGCTGGGGGGGGGGGGTTCAAACTCCTGCCCCCACCCCAAAAGAAATCTTTGACTGCATCCTGGGTCCTGGGTACAGGTAGACACCTCTGATAACCTGAGATAGTAAACACGCTGGAGATTGACGTAAGAAAATGTTGCCGCTTATCGTTGTTCTCAGCGCACATGCATATATTTGCATTCATTTAACATGTGAAGATGCAGACATGATTGCTGGCCAATGTCGACATGCAACTCTTTCAATTTTAGTTATGCCGCAGGGCACCATCGATTGCTTCAGCATTACTGTTGGTCCTCCTTTGCCGATCTGAAGTACAGGTACATGTTACGCACATGAGTATACTCACGGGATAAAAACGGGCTATTATTTTTTTTTTGCTTTGACGAATTGTACGCGCAAATACTGAGGATAGACATAATATGTTGTGACGAATGTGGTTTCTATAAAGGCAATGTTGGCTCTGATCTTTGCGTCTGAATCGAAATTATATGCCGATATTGCAAGACGAATTCATTACTTATTAAACAATTGTATCGGATCAGTTGATATGAATCCATCTTAGTAGAAAGCGAAGTCACTATTACACAGAACAAACAACACAAGCGCTTAAGAGACGTTAATAATGAAGAGCCCGCCGAATTATAAATGTAAGTCAATAAACAATTTTATTGGGCCAGTTGGCATGAATCCATCTTGGTAGGAAGTGAAGCCACTATTACACAGAACACACAACACAAGCGCTTGTGTTGTGTGTCCTGTGTAATAGTGGCTTCACTTCCTACCAAGATGGACTCATTAGTTAGCCCTAAATTAGCCTAATACAGTCCCGAAGGTGGACATTCACATGCCGTGTGGTATGTGAATCAATCCTTTCCCGTTGCTCCACTGCTGATCCCGAAGGTCTGTGTTTGAATCCGGATTTCTAGTAGAGGCGAATATGCTTGAGGCCCTTGTACTTAGACTTCGGTGGACGTTTATGGATTCCATGCGGTCGCCGCTAAGGCGCATGTCTCATTCGTCATCGTTTTCGAACGTAAAACCACAACATCTATATTGTTATTGCGAGTGTTATCATTCCGCAATTACATTTCTAATATGCAAATACCTATCGTTTCGATAATTATAGCAAGCCGTGCGCTTTTATTTTTTATCGTGTCGTTCAGTGAATATCGCATAACAGCAGTGCAGTGGTTTATAGGTTGCTTTCTTCATTAATTGATTGGCATTATCTTGTCGCGCCTGTATATTCATAAATAAGATTAGGGGTGATGTGTAAAACACGCACGTCTACCAACGTTTTTAAAATTAAGCAAGAACAAAAAAGAGTCAATCAAGTACGTTTTATTTATTCCTCCAGTGTCCTGTTAAGTGGTAGATGTGGCGTGTGTTCGCATTTTGGATGTGCACAAACCACAAGTTTTGTAATGTTCTAGCTGTTATCGTAACTCATTTCCTCAAACATAACGCTACCTTATAACATGTTCGCCCCACGAACCCACCAACCCCCCCTCAAAATAGAAGTAAAAAACACCCTCAAGAAGCAATACAGGTGAGTAAACTAAAAATACTAAGCAGACCTTTCGAGTTGAATGAGTTGTAATTACATTGTTCTACAACAGGCCAAATCATCAAAAATCAAACAAAACCCTTTTTTTTTAAATTGCACTAGCATGTTGTGTCATCTAGTGACAGAAATACATTATTTTGCGCGTACATTTACTTTAAAATACACATATTATGGTATACCTTCTACACATTAGGTGGCGCAACAATCACTAAACGTTTTACAAGTCAGGTTTTTAGCATGTTTATTTTAGCCAATCCAAGTGCAGTACACTACATTTGAAGTACTGGATGTTTTGGATGAGACCAGTGAGACGTGCCACGGTAGTAGTCCCTGCAGTCTTTCTTTTTTGTTTTTGGAGTCAGTGTTGATTTTTCGCTCCCACTTAATTATGCCGGCAGCACCGAAGGTGGCCTACGTCGTTTACGACGACGGTTACCGGGCTATAGTGAGCGTGAAGCTCATTAAGGACTTCAAGCCAGCGAGTGTGGCTGACTGCCAAAAACACAAAGAAATATATTGGAAGAGCAATGAAGCAGGGCACGTCGACGAAGGGTATTATCGAGGAGACGTCATCCTCCTTGGTGGTGAGTTCTGTCTTCTTTGAGGTGCTAATTTTGGTGGCGTTTAGGAATCTGTTTTACAATACAGGAAAAATGCGTGGCAGACGTCGCTGCTTGCACGTGTGTTATTCGGCGCGTATTCAAAATAAGACGCACGGAATTGCTTCTGTGTTTTTCAGTGTGCCTTATTTGATCCATTGGTGGTGGTTGCGCAACTACTGCTAAGTTGTTCATGCTTATTAGCCCACGTAGCTCTTTTCGTGTGCACGTGGTGGTCGTCTCGGGCACTCAATTTATGATTTGGAATACGGTATGACCTTGCGGGCTGCTATACAAAGAGGCAAAACCTTTTTCATGTATACTCTAAATGTCATTGGAATGTTTCACCAGTCTTTAAGCCCACAAACGCACCACCATTGGGCTTCAACAAAACACGTGCGTAGCAGGAAAAAAAGCGAGCAAGTGATCATTCTGTAATCTAGGAAACTAGAAGACAAATTGTGCACTTATTCACGGTGACAGTCATCCCGGTGGACGCCAAGATCAATTAGAATGTCCGTGGAATGTTATATTGTGCAGCTGGTCGAGTAATTTAAAGCGTGCGGTCCGTCGGCATATAGGCAGTTCAGGCAGGTTAGGCCTGTTCTGTAATGCGGGTATATACTATGTCTTGTAACAACGCCATAAATGTCATCATCTGCCTTTCAAGATCGTATTATTGATCATCTTCAATGCTAAAACAACTCTTTTTGCTTATTGTTAACCTAAATAAAACCCCACCCCTTATGTAATGCCCCTCCTAGAAAGGGGGGCCTTTAAGGTAATAAACTGAACTGAATGCCCAACTTGCGATCAGCTGAGCTACACATATTTTCTGATTATCTTGTTCTAGTTTGAACTTGATGCAATCTTTGCACCTAGACATTTCAATTGACAAGATCTTTGTACTGCCGCATGTTGAAGCTATAAGTAAATGGCAATGCCAAAATTATTTTGACGAGGTAAATGTAATTAGATATTTTTTTCTCTGGAATAGATTGCATTGGTAATAAAATAGCACTTCAAAAAGCTACTGCGGGACAGTTAATAAGCATTCCTAGGAATGGTGTGCTCACACAGACTGAATTACGTTCAAAAGCTTTGGCTAATTGTTTGGATGATGTGTGTTCCAATAGCTCATATGTAATCACCTGGTAAATAATTAAGATTTTTGCTATAACTAGCAACATGTGATTTGTCACAAGGTTTAAATACTTGCATAACTCTTACCATCAGCCATTGACTTGCATCATCTAGAAGTGAATGCATGTACAGCGCAGCTTTCTTTCTGCAGAACCAAACTTTTGTGGTAGAATAGATATGTAGTTGTACTTTGCATGCATTTGTGGTCTTCATACCACAATGGTGCTTAAGTGGCCTGCTGAAATTTAATTTCGTTTGATAATTTCTGTAGCCACCTTCAGTGACCTTGTCCAGAAGATGGGGAAAAAACGGCTGTCGGTTCCTGACACTGTATTTATGACATAGACAGTGAAGAAAAGACAACTGAAAAGGTAACACACATTAAACTTTGTTTTCTTGAAATCGTCCGTGACCTGCATCAGGCACCTGGGCAAGAAGTGACTACTGCATTTTCAAATATAGGTGTTAATACTATGCGGCCAGATTTGGTACATAACACTTATAACTGTATTAAAATGGCATATTTCTAAATTTCATGAAGCTGCAAAACAAGGACGAGATTTTCTCCCGTGACTGTGTTTGGCAGTTTTATAGCAGTGGAAGCTGCTCAGAAGTTCTTTGAAAGGACAAAAGTCTTGGAGAGCTCTTGTTACGGGGCACTATGTGAAGACAATGCAGCTAGTGTACACTGAGCATCTGTTTTGAAGTGGTGATAAAGTTACAGCTTCTTGAATAATTGCCCTCCCAGTGGACAATTCTCATTTCGCGGTTTTACATCGAGCAACAGTCTTCTGATGTGTACGGGATACAGGAGATGCAAAGTCAGGGTTGCAGCACTCTTACAACCGATAGGTGGCAAAACATACTGAGAAACTCTCCCATTGCTTTCGCAACAGTTGAGAAGGCCTTAAGGAAAGGAGCATGCATGTGCAGTCTGTTGTGGCCATTGTCTGGCAAAGAGGGGAGGGGGGTCCTTACAGGGTATTAGGACAAAATGTGTTGTAGAATACTGGTTATAACTTAATTATTTATGAAAAAAGTCAATGATAACTGGTAATCAATGACCAGTAAACCTAATTGAGTTACCCAGAATGTTAGTTTTGGAAAAGTAATTGATTATTGAAAACTCTTTGTGTATAAATCTGATCAGTGTACAGTAAGCTAGGTAGGCATAATATGGCTGCTTGTTACACAAGTAGTAACTTTGCCTTGCACAGAGTGACTTTAGAGAGAATAGCAGGCATAGAGCAGCAACATGTTAAATTTCACAGATATGCATTTGTAAGCTTTTTAGATGACATCGTGTGTTGGTGTTGTCGCTTTTATCCTATTATGTGGCAAAAGTTGGTATGGCATAGTTGTTTTTGTTGCAGTCATGGTAACTATGTGTTTATTGATTTTGTGATGCAACTAAGAATTTTTTAGGCAATTTAGCGCTAGTCTTGGGTGTGTGGAAATCGCACTGTTTGAAATCGAATATCACTGTGACTGTGGTGGCTGTGGTGGTTATTGGGACGCCTTGCAATGTGAAAGATGTTATACCCTTGTCACACGGCAAATTCAATGCCATTCACAACAAATTACATTGAGTGGACCTAATTTCATTTTACCTGCGTGCTGTCCCATGACGAAAACAAATGTCGTTTTGAAATGATGACCATGACCTCAGCCCTCCTGACCCATGGCTTTGGGAAAAATAAACATATAATAAAACTTGTATGTAACATGCGTGTATCCACAAAAACAAGTTTTATGGGTGGAAAGGTACACCTATAATAAAAAAGTGGCAGTTTTAAAATAAAAACTTGCCACAGCTGCACGACACACTCGAATACCGTTGGCCGATGGTATGACCGGGCATGAGTACAGTCAACTGAAGCAGGGTGCACAACCTGCTCCCCCGCTGCAGAAATGAGACGGCAGCAACGATTTCGTGTAGTCACCACCTTAGTCACCACATGATAATTATCCACAATACAGGCAATAATGACAACAGAGCACAAACGAAACATGCCCTGCGTTCAGCTGCTGTCATGGAGAGTAGCTTCTTTTTAACGCTAAGGCATTAGAGAGCTCGATTTGCAGAAATTCCGGCGTAGGCATCATTGGTTGTGAGCGAAAAAATCATCTTATGCGCTACTGAAAAAACTGAGAATGATGCAACTAAAATAAACAACAAAAAATCTTAAGACGAAGTTTGTTTGCATGGCAAGCGGATGTTCTACCACACGGCCACGCATCTGTTTGGAAATGCAATGAACGAACTTACTCTGCTTGGAAATGCAGTGAAATTACCTTTCATACTTAACAAACACACACGTCCTGTATACATGCTTTACAATGCAACATGAAATATTGCAGTAATAATGCGTCGTACAACCTGCCATTTCTAGCGGGCGTCATAACATGTCATTGTCATAATGGCTTGAAGGTTTAAAACCGGTCACCCACTTCCAAAGGCACATGCGCTACTGTACCTATTTCCTTAAGGCCTCATAGTGGATGCGTAGGAAGTTCAAAAAGGTTTCATGCACCAAGTGTTCAATGCACGTAGTAGCAACAGGATATCCTCATCGCCTTCAACTCCTAAAACAAAGCTTTAGGCTCCCTTAATTTGTTTTTTTAACTTTTGCACCTGCTATTATGTCATCAAACCAGTAATAAGTTGAGCTAGTAAGGAACAAGATCTTCATAAATTATAAAATGTATATATACTGAAGCTATAGCCATTTCCCTAAAAGTCCCTGACATTGAGACTACTCAGTCAGAAATCGAATGCGATTGCGTTGCAGGAACTCGTTCCACAAAAAAGGTCGTATTCATCAAATGGCATTAGCTTCCCCGTGTGACAGCGAAGAAAGGACATTGCACACGAAGGACATTAGATTTGCTGTGTGACAGGGTGTCAGAATGCTCACTAGTCATGGCTGGAATATGCTACATATCATTTTAACATATGGTATAGTAGCGCAAATTTGGTGGGGACACAGAGGACAAGAAAACACTGCACTCGCTAGTCTCACAAACAGTGCCGTGTTTTCTTGTCCTCAGGTCCCAGTCGAGGTTGTGCTACTATACCATAGGTTGAAATGACATCTCACCAACTAGCCCAGCTTTCAACCTTACTGAACTTCATACGCTAGGTAGTTGCTATAACCTGAATTATGTTTGTATCAATGGAGCGTGTATGTTTCCTGGCATATTTGCTCGTTTTCGGCTTCTAATCAGTGATGTTGGCTTTGGGTTGATGTGTTTATTTGCTAGCATTCAAAAAAGAAAAAAGAAAAAAACCAGCAACCAAGAACAAAGAGGCGCCGAAGCAGTGCGAGCTCCGAAGAAAAGCTTTTCGAACTGAGTCGGCTCGAAAAAGAGAGGAACCTTACGAGGCAGCTCAAGAAAAAAAACAAAGGACTAGAGGAAAAAATAGAAATACTTGAGAAGAGAAATGACAAGCTGCAAGACATGCTGCAAAATGAACACAGTAAGTGATATTTATTCCATGCTGCCTTTTAGAATTTAAAAAAAATTAATTTTTATGCAGTCAGTGAGCGCTGTGGTTATGTGTACCCTAACACATTTTCTTTGGCATCTTCATGGTATTTCGATGCTTTTTGTTCCACAATAAGGAAGTGGTACCTGAAATTGCCCTTTGGAATAATGTTCTACAGCCGACATCCGATTTCGCGGACACTCAACGGATTTCTAAAGGTCCGGAAAATCAGGCAGTCTGGAAAAACGAATGCAAGTAAAAATACACATACAGGTATTTTTCACTGACGGAAAGGGTCACGGCAGGAGTACAGGATTCTCGTTGCAATTCAGCAAATGCATCATTTAGGTGTCCTCGAAAAGAGCCGTTTGTAGTAAAAAAAGCGAAAAGAAAAAATTTGATGTGACCGACGCTACTGCATTTGTAAAAATTACGCGCTAAAGGGACTCGCTTATTTTAGTTTGCACGGAGTTCCACTTGCCCCGATTATGTTTGCCTCAATATCAGTTGATGTCATGCTGTCACTGTACACCTATGACGATGTCATGCTCGCGTCAACACCGAACTTTTTGCCCGTGTAGGCTCTGCTTCTTTGATCTATTTGTCGGAGTTGTCGAAACCTTTAGTAACTTGAATGATTTCGTCACCGGTAAATTCCGCACACAGCTCAAGATTTTCGCTAGCGTCGGCAAAGCCCTCCAAGGTTATCCCGGCTGAAATCGAAACACCAGCACCGTGTGGGGCGTTAAAGCAACGACCGCAGTTGGAAGTTCTTTACACACGCTGACATCTCTAGGTGAGACGGCCGTCTCGGCGTACATTTTAAAGCTGGCGTGGCAAAAACAGTTTCTGGGAGTCTGTTGCGCTACCGCCTTCTATGAGTCGGGAAGCATGCCGACGGCAGACTATAGGTCAACAGCGTAGCTTTCCCACCGGAGCACAGCCTTATAGTAACATTAGTAACAGCACCATGCAGTTGTGGCCACAGGTTTGTCTAAGCCACGGCTGGCTACAAATTGGCGTGCGCTTAGATTCCGGCATTTGCGGTGTCGAGGGTACGGCGGCCACGTCACAGTGGGTTCGAGGGTACGAAAAGAACCAAAATAGCGGTGCTGATAGTGACTTCAAGTCCGCTGTTAGCAGTAAAAAGTTAGCCGTAAAATTAAATTGGACGGTGAAAGCTATAAATGTCCGAAATTTTGGACTTTTTATTACATTGACTGTATGGATAACTTGATGGTGCCACAGATCAGTCCGGGAAATCAGGCATGTCCAGGATTTCGGTAGTCCGAGAAATCGGACGTTAACTGTATGATCAGAGTTAAACCAAAACAATGCAGTCCTTTACAAAATCAGATTTTTGTGAGAGAGTGGCCACTTAGAATGGAAACAGCTGTGACAGTTGCTGAATGGTGTTTTCTTCTGCGACAGTGCAGTGGTTACAGCAGCACTAGCAGGAAACAGCAGCCAGCAAAGCATATGTTCTCTATGAATGAACTCCGCTCCTCTTACCCTTTTTCACCAAACTGTAGACGGCTCCAGCAAGGTAACAGATAAAATTGTGGCTTTAGGCACGATGCCATCAGACACCACCCATCAAAGTGCATTCTTTCTCATTATATTCATATGTACCTGGGGGGGGGGGGTCAGGCGGCTTAGCAGAGGAGGAACATATAACGTCACGACCCACCCTGCTGGAACTATTACCTTTCTTCAAAAAAAAACTATGTAACAAAAATGCATCTCTTTAGCAGGAATCGATCATTAGAAAGGACTGCCTTTGAAAACTATAAGGAACAGTTTGAATTGTCTGACACTTAGAGGAGTTGTTAGTGTACAACTGTCTCAAGAGCAGGGCTGGGCAGTATCGCGATAGTATTTCAGAGATTCTTTTGAGTCTCTGTATTGCTGTATCGAGATACTTCTTAAAGATGTATTTGTATCTCAGTAGTGAAATACTTTTACGATGTATCGCCCGTATTGCAATACTATCCAGGGCATAGGTATGTGATTACTTTTTTTTTGGAAATTAGCTTAGACGTGTTTACAATGGCAAAAAAACATATGCTGTGACCTTAGCATTGTGTGGCGAGATATGCACCCACCATTTCTACATTTATTCTCAGGGGGTAACTGACTCCTACCTTCTCGATAGTGAGCTAGTTGCTTTTCTACCTGCATTTCATTGTGCATGCAGAACTGGAATGTGTTTGAATAATCACCTGCTTGGGAGCTTGCCAATAATGTTATACGGCCATTTTGAATACCAGCAGTGAGGAGCATTGAATATGGCACATTGGGCGCCAACCAACAGCGTCGTTTTTAAAATGTATTCGGTCATGCCAATTTAACGAGCAGTGCTTCTTTTCTATCGTTTTTTGTGGCATCTATTTTAAAAAGCGGAGCTTATCGAGGAAGCCACAAACCACCCAAAAAATTTGGTGTGTGGTGCCGTGTGCTAGCAACGATACTTCTTTCTCCAAAGCATTTCTGGAAGACAGCAAGTGTGGCCACACGCTTGCTAGTCCTAGTCAAATGTGACCAGTGCTGTTTGAAGTTTCCCGTCTACAGAAAAAAAAAAAACACACAACATCAGGTACCGGCATTGACTTGGTGCAATTGACAAACCAGAATATATCGGTGGTTGTCTCACTTGTCGCTAGAACCAATAGCATCTGCACAATGCAGACTAGCAGGGCTGCTGACCTACAGCAAGTGCACAGTGATCTCTTAGCATCCGGCTACTCGAACTCTGGTTAAACGCTAGCTCTTTCAGCCGCAAAGATCTGATCGTGTGTTCCCAAGAAAACGTGCCGCTATACTGTACGTGTCTGATGCGTGCGAGTCAGGCACTAGTTCAAAAACTATTACGATGTCCAAGTAGTTCCGTTCCAACAAATTGCATTATCGGCTGGTAAAGATGAAGGACAAAAAAGAAAGGTATCTTGATGCCTATTGGGTACCTTGTAGACTGTGATTGTGTATATATATCAGTGAGACTGGAAATTTCGAACATCAGGTCAGACAGCATGTCAATGATGTCAACGAGGTAAAGGTGTCTTCCAATGCCTTGGCAAAACACTCTGAAAATATGAGCAATAACATAGATTAGCATAACGTAATAAGCTTAGAAAAAAAAACACTCCAGGACACCACTTGCAATCAATGCTGATTTAAACAATGGATACACATAACACATGGAACCATTGATAACACATGGAACCTTCTTTCTTATCAACACTCGTGGTTTTGAGTCACTTTTGAAGTCCCCATAAGCATATTTTCACTGCATCTAGTTGTCACTCTGAACAAGACTCCCATCATGAGAGCTGAAATGTCTTATTTGTATTCCTTTTCGCGGTTGGTGTCATTAATTTATCATGTTCTCACCCTAACAGGCTCCATTCAATATCTCAACTTCACCCATCTTTTTGAGTGGAATGTATAGTACACCATAGATGTGATTAATTTCCTTTTGTTTATAACACGTTTTCTAGAGAGGTAAATCGGTAAGGCAACTTGGTTGGAGAAGTTCAAAGTATGAAAGAGTTATATGGCACCCGAGGATTTTAGCAAAAAGCACTCCGGTAAAATCGGGAAAAATATCAGCCTGACGTGCTGGTGTAGCTTTGAGCAAATACAACATAATTATGTTTGCAATAATCAGGTTGTAATATATTGAAGTTCTGAAAAAGTAATGCTTCGTTCAGGACGCAATTAAGAAATGTGCGCTCTTTATTTTTCACATTTGCTCTCTTACAGAAACATTGGCCAGCCGTTCCTGTTGCGGCCACCAATGCAGTACAAGCACATCTACTAATCGTGGCGCCTATAAACATGAGGCCACCCACAGGAGCATTTAAGAGAAGGTATGAGCATATGACAACGCATTAAGATGCTTCATCAAGTTCGAAAAGTGGCCGTCAGCTACAACAAAAGTGACAAATTTTACCTTGTGATGCCATCATCGTGGCATCAGAATCAAGTTTCTCAAATTGGTCGTGTCATCACGACGTCACATGATGTCATTGCTTGTTTTAAGGTTGCCTATCCCGGAGGTATTTGCGAAACAGCTGGAAGTGCAGAAAGCTGTTGGGAGTCGTGGGGGGTCAATACAATCGACCTAAAAGAAAAAGATTTTCGTTATCTGTTGTTTTAAAGCAGCCGTGACGAGGAATAAAGCTGTGCCCAGTTGTTATTTTCCTGCTTCAGTAATGATTAGACACGCCGATTTCAAAACATTTGGATGCAATATTCAGTCAACCATGTGCATCATCACACATTGCTGCACAACGTATGAAAGAGGAAATATCTTTATGGTGGCACAATCGAACCAGTATGGTACTACAAACCTCACTCAACTATGGCTTGGCAAACACGGCTGCGCAGCCATGTTTTGTTAACGGAGACTTCTCATAGGTCGACTTGAAGTGATTTCAGCAGTACAGTTGAGGCAAATGTGCGAGCTGGAGAATGAAAGTTGCTGAACTTTATTGTTGTATTACTGGTCCAGAAACCTTTTGTGCCAAGGAAGTGCTTATTTTGAAATAAAATTATGTTTTAGTGGTCTGCGTCAGGTAGCGCACTTTAATTTACCCGCCTCAAGAAGCGGAAAGTCTCACGTCACTGTTGCCGTGCACAACGTTGCCCGGCTTTTTACTGTACGGTCGCCGACACTACTAGCGAAACTAAAGCACCAGGAGCCGCATCAGCAACAGTGGCCATCGATCAATTTCCTACAATAGGTTCCGAAATGGCAGACATGTTTTGGTTCAATTGGGCCCCGCTAGATGGCACGGCCTGTTTAGTTTAACCAGGAAAAAGTTGAATTTTTGTAACATCTTGTACCATTATCCATTGTAACTCCCGGCGGTTCTTTTTTCATGAGAAACAACTCAACAAGCAGCATTTTTTACGTTCTTTGATACTTGGAAGGTTCTTTATTTAGTGAGCTAGTTGGATTACTCGTGATTATTTGTAGGCAGTTTGTCTGTCGTCATAAGGATCATTTTGCGAACGTCCTACTGCAGCGCATTTGTTCCCGTGCATTTACCTTAATTTCTCGGTAAGTAGGGCACTGCTGTTGATAATACTGTCGTTTTAGATGACATACATTGAGCTTTCACTGTCCCGTGAATTGTTATTTGTTAATTAAGCGTGTTTGAGTTAATGAGATTTCACTGTATTGCACCAAAAACAAAGCGACAAAAGCATATTGGAGTGAGTTTAGACAAGTTAGATACAATTATAAAACTGACAAAAAACAAATTTGATTCAACATGCAAAAAGAAAGCTGTATGCTTCAAAAGTGTAATACAGATTTTTTTTGCATTTTCAGGCAAGGCCGTTGCAGTTCATGCAGCCATCGCTACACGCATCGCCACCGTCGCCACCACCACCGTCACCACCACCACTATGGCCGTGCTCGCCATTGTCTCCACAAGGGTGGTCAGCAACGCAGCCTTTGCCACCGCCGCAGCGCTTACTGCTACCAGAGCCTCCGTCGCCTTCTTCAGAGCAGCCACGCCCATTGATGCTACCGGTACCACACCCTGGAACTACTTCAAGTGGTTCTCAAGAACCTACCAGCCAGGTGTGTACTTTATAATTGAAATGGCTGTTTCTTTGTTTTTTTTTCAATCTGATTTAGGGGTTATATTGTGAGGCTAGCCTCCTGTACCTTTTCAGTTTGTTTATTTAATCAATATACATCTAGTCATTTTTAGAGGTATGCAGACAAGTATTTTAAACTTGAGCAAATGCAGTGTGACCATCTGTCAATGTTGAATCGCACTGGTTGAGCAGGATAAAAATTTTCTCGCCGGGTTCTCCTGGTCAATTCGAAGCAATTTCCCGCTTTCTACTGGCAGATTCAGAGCAAACCACTCCGCAATGGGGCTTCCATGTTGTTTCATCTGGCAAAGGTAGACTTTTCTGGAACTCCGGCAATGCGGGGCTGTCATTTTTGGTACGATCGGGGAATAAGGTTGTCTTTAACGTTTTTTTGAGGTGGTGTCTCATCATCCTATGGATTTCTCTACAATCTAAAAATGGCATCGTTTGACTTTGCTGGATGAACTGACGGTAAAGTTTTGACAGTTGTAGCAGCAGCGACCACAAACCGTGTGTGGAAGTGATTTTTTAAAAAAAGTTGCCTGACCGGCTGTGCAGATGCCCGAATATTATCGGCTACGTCGAAAAAGTTCAGGAGCCGGTTTAAGTGTCGTATGCATAAACAGCTTCTGGACACCTCATGCACAGCATTCATGTGTTCCAGTGGTAGATTTGGCTTGCTGTAAGACGTTTTTAGATACAGTCAGTTGGGTAAGCACGCGCTGCCGCAGCCGCGAGGACTGCCCCCTCTTGTATCCCGCGGAGGCGGCGCTGCTGTCGCTTTGAGATTGGTGAAGGAGCGTCATCTGCTACCTCTGCATGTGAAATAGCAGAAAATTAGTTTCCAAATGGCGACAACAGAGGAGAGGATGCGGCGGAAGGGCGACCTAGAAAACCAAAACGCACGGGAAGGAGGCAGGTTGGGTAGCTTGCTTGATAGGTCCGCGAAACTCGCACGTAGAAAAATTTGGAAAGAGTGGCTGTGCGCGCAGAAGTCAAAGCATGGCCGCCTGGATCAGTGCGCGGGGGTGTTCGAACAATTGGCGGCTGTGGTCAAAAAATCTTTTTGTTGCGCCGGCGAGTCACAAACTTCGATATTTCGTGATTCGTCCCGCGCAAATTAACAGCCGTTTTCGCGCTTCCGAACGTGCGCGGAAGGCATGCCGAGTCGAGTGCGAAGCGAGCGAGAGAACAAGTCCTTAACACGAAACGAACCACAAATTATCAGAGTAGGTGGGGTAGCGTACACCCGTGCACTAGACGCAGACTATCGGATACAGTCGGTGGCCGACGATGTTGGCAAATGGTCTGGTCACTCCAGGCCGGCGATGCCAACGACAGTACCAGCGAATGAAAACAGGGTAGATGGCCGACCGGTCTTCGAAAGATCGGTGGCAGTGTGAAAACGCGGGCCTCGTCTGGCGATGCGGGGCGCTCAGAGTAGCGGGGGGGACAAAGGACGGAGGGGTGCATAACAAAAAGCAGTCGGCACTTTCCTTTCTTCATGGGTTGGGGAGCAGCAACTAGAGGGTCGCGGTGGTAGGGTCAGCAATTAACAATAAGAATGTATGGGCACCTCGCCGATGCCTGATCGGGGGTCGAAACTGGCTTTCCGGGAAGTCGGGAGACCGCTGACTGTTCGCTGTAACCGATCAGCGGCGCTCGGAGACGTTCGTTGTAAGTGCGATTTTGTGCCATTGAACCAATATATATTTTCATGGTCACGCGGATATTGTTCGTTTGAAGCGAAAGTTCGTTTTAAGTGGGGTCGTTATATGTGAGATCGACTGTACTACTTAGTGATAAATAAGCTTCGGGCCTGTATCTAAGAAATGTATGATTATTTATGTATGTTTTGACCATTACCTGCAAGACTTTTCATGGAATAACAGCTGTTCAGTCCTTGAGAACTGCAGGGTAATTTGGGGGTTTGAAGAAGTACTGCTGATCACAAGTGTTTTCCTCATAGGCATAGCCACTGTACAGCCCGGCGCTCTGAAGGTCGGCATGTTTACTGTGTTAAACTGCTAATTCACTCAAGCTTGCTTGATTGTTGTGTACCTTGTTAAATACGATTTTCCTGACAGAAATCTAACCTTCAAGCTCCCGCCTCTGTAATCTGAGCAAGCAAACTAATAGGAAAAAACAAATTCAACGCTGCCGCGGGAAGCCAGCGGTAGCTCGTTCTCAAGGCTACTTTAGCACCACGCCCCTCGGAGCGTGTACGAGTCGGTGCCGCCTCCATAGTGGGCTTTCCCAACTGACAGTACCTAAAAACGGTGTAAGCCGTGTGCTCGCTTCAAGACTTGGGCGGCTGTTCCAGATCTCTCAGTCGAATTCTACATAATAATAGTTGTACACGTAGCTTTACTCACCATAAAACCTAAATGTAAATTTACAAAGATTTTTAAGCTAATTGCATATGCTTTTTGCATGAATAAACATTCTTGACAAGCTAGTTTTAGGAGATGAAATTCAACTGTGTGAAGTAAGTCCTATATTTTAATCACTGTAAAGTAGGATGTCATTCTGCCATAGTTGAGGTATGTTTAGGGGTAAGGAAGTTGTAAATATGGGCGAACTTTGCACAATTATTATTTTTGAACATTTTATAATAACTCGGTTCATACAAAAGCTAGTATGAATACCGTTATGATTAAGTGATAACAAGTAAGATGCAAGTAGTATGAAGTTAGCCTAGACAAGGCGAGCAGCATTAGAGTAAAAAGATCTCTTGGGAAATATGTGTATGCCCCGATTCTGAATGTTGTGTATTGACAAAAGATAATTGTTATGCATATTTGCCAATGTAATAATGCCATAGGTGATTTGACTGTTTATGAAAGCAGAACAACAATAAGGCATCATAGGAGATAAATAAACAAGATTTAATGAGGGCTCGTACACCGAAGGCAGTTTTTTGTTTACCATAAGCAATATGATGGGTAAACTTCACGTTAGGCTCAATTTTTTGGCCTAGAAAAGACACCAAATTGCAGGAATTAAACTATGGTAGTCAATTAAAAGGGAGCTTTGTTTTAGAAACTGTATAAACCATGAACTTAGTTTTAAGTGGGATTAAAATTAGGTTGTTTCAAAAACACTATGTAGAACACTGATCAGTTCGTTGTGCAGCTCAGTGATTGGGCTTTTAACAATTTATGGAGCATAAGCTGGAAAAACAATAGGGATAAAAGTTTCAGCAGCTGTTATTGGGCTGAACAAAGCACAAATAAGGACTGATAGTTATGTTGTGTCTGAAAATAAAAAAAAAGTTTTGGAAATGATGCTTAACTTTCATAGCTGGAAGCCATGCTGGCATATGTGTGCCTAATATTTTTTACAGCTGATCGAATTTTCCTTTGTTCTGCCTTTTAGGGTATGGGCTCCAGTGATGAACTGCCGCTGTTTTCCCAGGTGGACAATCAAGTAAGTAGCTTTACAGTAGCTTGGATGGTTAGGCGAGTTGGTATTCGTTCATCTTTTAAATGAATAAGGGCACGTACACACACTTGAACACCGCCTATGTTGTGTGGATTTTCTTTTTCTAGTGTCTGTCTCTGTGTACATGCCTTTATTCAGTTGAACGATGAAGTAGCTCTACTTTTTCTAAATTAATGTTTATTCAGTGCAATACTTTCACTACTGGGTTGAATACATTGTTATGCAACTTGCATTGCACTTTCACTTCTTTGTATGTCTATGCCTAGCTTATTCATCTACTACGGATAATTTTGCAAATTATGAACTGGACTGGTGCATTTAGAGATTAAGGAGGTTAATTCACGAATGACCAGTGCAATCTAATGCATTACCCTTTTTTGGAATGTCACGGCATTCGACGGCATTCAGTACAAGCTTTATAAATATTTTTGTGACAAGTCTTAAAGTCAGAATAAAGGGGAATGAATTTTTGATTCCTGAGTCTTTTTGATTCCTGAGTGCCTCATTATTGGACTTGACAAAAGAAATTTTCATCTGCAATGTGCCAGAGCACTTTTTGTCAGTGCCAGCTCTAAGTGCCTTTTCGGGTGTCTGGTGGTCTCTTCTACTTTAGTGGAATATTATGGACTCAACATTACTAACAACTGTAACACAACTGTAAAATATGTTATGTAGTTGTTAACTTACCTTACACACATATCTATAGCACTCTAAATTGTAAATATGCTTCTTTTTAAAATGTCTTACAGTTTCTCACAAACTGTTCAGGTGAGAATTAAAGACAGCAATGATGTATGTGATTTGCTTTTCATTGATCATTGAAAGGAATGCTTTTTTGATTCGCTGGAGCCACATTAGTGTAAAATTTCTAAATAGAAATTGTGTTGATGTTTTTTCTAACTTACTATGCCACCCCACTTTTTGCCCAGTCTTTTAGTATATAAAAATTAATGATTCTCCTTGTGAAGGCTGGTGTAGTATTGCCATTAATGAGCAATATATGCATCTGTAGATTTACATACATTCTGTGAACTGTACTTGCTTTAGAAAAAGAATATTTGGATAACGTTTAGTATGCCAGTGTTATACAAGTTGGCATGCAGTTGCAGAAGTGAAATGTAAGATTCATCAGAACTATTTGAATACATACGAGCAAAACATTACTCGCAGAACCAAAGAGCGCAACTAACATTTTCAAAAACAAGATATCTCTTGAGTCTTTTATTATAATTCCACATTTTTTTAGCGCAGATTCACCTAGAAAACGGCATATTTCTGGAGCAGGAAAAATGGGCATGGCTGCTTTCGCGTCCGAGGGACAGCTTGTTCTGTAAGGAGGCGACCAAGTTTCTGTGGGGTGTGAGTGCTCTCCACAAGAGGAGCATCACAGGAGCCCCTTATCGGCGCTACGTGCGCTCGGGAAACCAGGCACCACCCAGAAGGGCACTCACGCCTAAGAAATTGGAGGCAGTCGGAAGTAAGTGTTACATGCTTAGTATATTTTGCTGAATTTAGGGACAATAAAATTTATCAACTATACGAACCAGTAAGTTCCTAATTGCTACATATTCCTGCTCATTTTTACAGATGCCTTCAGCAAGTACATTGCTGAGAGACCAAGTGAAGTGGCAGCCATTGAGAGGCTAAGAAAAATGAACAGATTCATTGCTGAAATGTTGAACGACCTAAATAAATGAGTCGTCCAAACATTACTCTAGCCTTATTGTGTTTATTTGATATCATTGCAGCGTACCTACATTACATTGTTTATTTTACTGGGTGCTTCATGAACTGGCATGCCTTTCTTAATACATTCTTTTACTGCATGTTAATTTTGACCCAAATAGCTAATCCAACCCATATCACCTGCATAACCTGTAATACCCATATATTCGTTACACTTATACCACCTATATGAGCCGTACCACCTGTATGACCCGCACCACCCCTATGACCCGTACCACCCGTATGACCCGTACCACCCGTATGACCCGTACCACCTGTATGACCCGTAACACTTGTATGCCCCGTATCCAATAACATCGTATGGGCAGGTCCTGTACATGTAGGAATTTTCAGTAGCGGGTTTGAGAAACGAGTGAAAACATCTTGAAAGAACCGAGGTTCAATCTGTGTTTGCGGGAACGTCACAGTATATATTTAATTTACTTGGGCCGAAAACATACCTGGGAGGTGGTGCGATATGTATATTTAGTAACTAAGCTGCTGGTGGGCCACCCTGGTTGGCTATACGGCCAACCAGGTTATGCAATCTGTCTTCACCGCGCCAAAGCAGGAACGGGAAAGAGCGTGGCCTTGTTGTGACGGTAATGGATGCAATATCCCCCACGGTACTTCTTGCCGCCTGTAGCACATACGCCTGCTTTACGTTGTGTTGAGCTTCCGAAGAGTTCGGTCTGTCTTGTCGGTAGACGGACGGCGGTGTGGCTCTTGATAATCGGTTCTCGGCATTCAGTTGACAACTAATCGATTATACCGCCAAGCAAGCCCATTCCGCGAAGATACTATGCAATGTCTTTTAACTACTCACCTGCCGCTTCGGAAATTTTGAAGCTTTTGCGACTTATCAAACAGGGCGCAACATCTAATTTGAGTTCACCACCCCACGTCATATGGTCACGTGGTTGCCAATACAGACCCGGAAAAAGGCTATAAATTGCCAACACCAATGCAAAAAAATTAACTTTATAGAAAATAATACAAACTCCAGAAACAACAACTATATAATCCCTATAGTTCACCTATTATTGCGCCTTCAATAATTCAATTTTGTGGCAGCACTGCAACACCTTTCAATTAGCACTCTAACAAACTAGCCCTAATAGCCGCTCTTCGTAGCGACAAAATCTTTCGGAGACATCTGGCTAATACGCTAGGCAAGAGAAGACTCCACCACCACGGCGATCACTCAACAGCTAAGACAATATTTAGGTTGTACGCACTTCTGCTGATTTTTGGACACGTGACGCTGCTTGAAGAAAGGATCTAAAACAGAGCCACTACATACGTAATAATAACATTTCCGCAAGATTTTCAGAGGAGGATTGCCTATGCGAACAAGGCGGTGAGATTGCAAGCTCGAAGGCACATATTTCAGCCAGAAAACAAAAGTGATTCGTAATCCCAGAACAGTGTTCGCGCGAGCCCTCATAAGGCAGGAGCACTTCTTTGGAGCAAGAGTAATGTCCTTGTAATGTGCATCATGAAGCAATTAAAAGTATGTTAAAATTGGTCGTCATTTAGCAGGCTTTTATTCATTTTACCTGAAAAGCATTCCTTAGTTCACCCTACCACGAGCACATACTTCGTCAAATACACTGCCATGGCTACGCCCTGCTTGAACGTTTTGATACACTACAAGTGAAGGCTGCACATTAGTCGTCTTCAGGTGAAGTGTGAGGTTCTAGTTAGGGGGTTACCCAATATTCTTTCTCGCAGATTATCCATCGTTTACTATGCTGTCTGGGATAGGTTTCTGCTCTCCCATAGTATGAAGTACCAAGTACTCTAAATTGTTTAACCCTTCTAAATACATTTACTCTGCAGAATCAACTTCGGCTCACTTATAGAAGTGAAATGTGTGTTTCATGTGCATTCCGACTTTTTTTCAACAATAGCAGAATAACCGTGAGGCGAAGATGCCTTCTCAACTTTCAACTGAGATGGCGCTATAGTAGATAGCATGGCGGACGTACCTAAGTGGGAGACCTCGGAAAGTATTACAGCGCGCTCAGATTATTCATGTCTTAAAGCTCAGCAAGGTACTATAAGAAAAGCATTTTTACACCGGCTATATAATAACAGGCACCTCCGAAACACAATTGTGTGTGATAACCTGCAGTGTGCAATATTTTAGCGTATTCTACTTCCCACTTAAACTCGTAAAGCATTCATAAAAAATCAGTGTTGCTTTCTCCACTCGCTACGGTGTCTAGAGCACGGAGCAAGAAGTGGTCTAGAGGTTACGGCGCTTCACTGCCGATCTGAAAATTGCGGCGAAACCTTGCTGCAGCGGCAGTCTTATATGTGATAGTTAAAGTGCTCGAGGCTGGTGTACATATACTTATGTGCACGTGAAGGAACCCGAGATGACCGAAGTTTCTGAAGTCCTTCAATACGGCATCCCAAATATTCATATCACCGTTTTGGGACGTACAAACGTACTTCAAAAATTATTCCTGTATAATGCGTGGGTTTAGCACGTATTGTTTAATGCGTCCCTCATAATCATATGGTGATCTTGGGACATTAAACCCCACATATCAATCAATCATTAGCACATATTGTTTGCATTCGTCAGATAAAACTCGTTCGGACTCCATATCTCATCATATCTGTACACTGTGGGCTTTATATTGCATATTCGGAAAGCCTCGACAAAAACTGCATATCTGTAACACTTTTCAGAATGCTCTTTTCCCGCTCGAGGAACGTCTCTTTTTGAGCACATTAGGCATAACTGCAGCGAAGTTGGCGACAAATGTAGCGTTAACACGGAATTCAAGCACAGGGATCCCTTTGCTCTGTTATTACTCTTTTTTTTCAGCAGGCTTGAATAAGTGTCGAACGGGTTCAGCTTCGTCGGTACAAGTGGCTACTACTCGGCTGCTGATTCAAAAGTCGTGGAGTGAAATCCCGATCGCGGCAGTCGCATTTCGATGAAGGCGCAATGGAAGATTCCCGTGTACTGTGGAATGTCAACGTACGTTAAAGAGCACCAGATAGGTAGAATTTTTGCAGCCCTTCACTAGGACGTCTCTCATAATCATATCGTGGTTCTGAGATGGAAAGCCACCAATATTACTGTCAAGCGCAGCTATTGTTGTGCAGTCGGCCTTCGTATGCTCCGTATTTCTGCGCTTAGGCGTATCATCTGTTCTGCCAAACTATACTGGAACCACTGTGAGGCCACGGACACATTTTCCTGGTCTGCCACCCATCAGTCTAAACGCAGGTATACACTCCCCGCTATGATGATGTATCAATTATAAGGCACGCGAGAAAAATGGATGCAGCCAACGTCAACAAATGTGACCGAGTACTCTCATGGCAAGCACTTGATATATTTTCTTGACAATCATCGCAGTTTGATTATTTTAACTTGACTGATTTTCTTGTTGCTCAAAGCATAGAGAAAGAAGAAGACAAGAGAGGACACTCCGCGAAACCTGGCCTCAGGAAGTGCGTCACGACTACGTAACGATCTAGTGCTCTCACCAAACGTCAGAGGACGCAAGCGCAAAAAAACAGTTATAATCAATGCAACAGAATTGTTTTCACAAAATAATAATTATACGCCCAAATTCGGTATGTTCTTTATACATAAAAACAATTTATTCAACACACCTTACGCGATTATTTTTCTTCAGCCATACTGTCATAAACACCATCTACCCAGAGACAAGCCCATGCATTACTGACAGCGAGAAGCTTTCGTCGCTTTCGTCAACGTCGGCTGCGTCGGCGTTTTCGTGCGTGAGATAACAGGTGAGGCACGTTTTCAAGCGAAGCTTATTGAATGACATGTTCTTGGTCTTGTTGGGTCATTTTTTCAGAAAACGGTTACACCTGCGCGAATAAGACACCATGCAACAAACATAGAAAGATGCACTCACACACACACGTTGCGTTTCAAGTGTGCGAGTTTGTTTCTGACGTGGCGTCTCATTCACGCAGTTGTAACCTTTTTCTGAAGCTTGTAAGGACTGGGAGGTTCGCTAAAAAGAAAGTTTGTGGCTCTATGCGGCGGCTAGACGGGAACATTGTGCAACGTATGCAGTATAGCAAAGGCGGCACGGCGTCAAGCCGAGGCGACGCGTGCTGCGTCTGCCACGGACGCGAGCGTCTGTGCGCTGAGCATAGCTGGGGAGCTAGGTCATAGGCTTGGTGGCTCGGTGCAAAATATTGAGAAGCGTTCGCTGGGCCTCGCGTGCTTCACGACGCGTTTCCCGAAGGCTCGGAACACGAATAATTCTTGGTGTGCCGGAGGCAAATCTGGGCTAGCCAAGTGGCCATCATCCTCATTTCTTCGGTAGCCTTGTGCCACTAGTGCAAGCTGCTCACAAATTTTTTTGACGTTTCCAGTATAATTTTACTGCACAAATTTCAACTACGATTTTTCTTCCCAATGTACTGCTGATACTGCGTACGTACGAAGGTGTTCTAAAGTTCCCAGGCCGCGATACCATTGCATTACAAGGGATAGCGGCCTGCAAACTTCTGAAGATCTTTGTACGTGGTCTTGACGTGTATCTTTGTAAGTCAGAGTTTTATGGGTCAGAGATGTATCACTGGTTTTGAATTGTGCATCGATTAGGTAATCATTCAACGGGGTTTGTTGGTACACTTATGGCGTGCACATATCTTTTTCGTAATTTGACAGCGAAGCATCCACTTACTAACATTTTCAGACTGCGCTGATGCCATGCCGTCCGGCGGTCCAAGCTACGGCAGCTACTGCTGTGTATCGTGGTGCTTCAACAATGGCAGAACCCACAAGAAGCCTGGGACGAGTTTCTTCCGCATACCACGGGATGGCAGGTGTGTTGAAGCTTTTGTTTGGTTTGCATGTCTTTAGGCTTACTGTTCATACTTGCTCAGTGAGGGTAACAATAAAAAATCACTATTCAAGCACTTCCCCTTTCAGCTAATAGTTCATTGCCAATGCAGGATGAAAGCATGGATGCAGTATGCTGGACGCAATGATCTCCTGAGTAAGCCGGCCAGCCTATTGTACGCAACGTACAGGGTTTGTAGTGACAATTTTACTGCTCAAAGTTTCATGGACCCTGGGCACACAAGGCTTACAAGAATGGCTGTTCCCAGTGTGCAACCAGCTGCACCATGTAAGTGAATGACTGAAACTCAAATATGTGCAATAGCAGCCACTTGTATTGAATCAGTGGTGACAGTTAACCGCGAAGATCTTTGTAGCCGATGGAGAAACCTCACTATAGAAGTAACACTTGGAAAGTCTTAAATTTTGTGAAGTGTGGCGCTATTACCTTCCTAACAGCAGCTTTACATTTCTGTTGTTTTTTGATGCTCTTGACCTACGCTACTTGTTTTGAAAGACTTTAAAGGGCTATTTCACGTTATCTTCAAGCCTGAGTGCACATGTACATATACCTTTCATCGGTGAAAGCTGGCACTGTTGATGATTCCAAGAATCACAAATTACTTGTTTCCTAGTTGGTGCCTTCTCTTTTCTTCCACGTTTGACCAATTTATGCGTTTGAAAGAGCTGTTTAAGTTTCCCCATGCTACAAGCTTTGTAACTTGTACCAACTGCACATATATGCTCATTCTCTGAGCGTCGCTTCAAATAGTGACTGTGACATGACTGCAGAAGCTGCACTGCAAGGTTCGGATGAGCTTCAGTTTGTGTTATTTTAAGCGTCTTACTGGCACATTGTCGTAATTTCATTTCTTCAGGACCTGCGGTAGAGGCTTCAAAAAGCGGCTCCCACACATTGAAGAGCCCCGATGAGCAGGGTGCGTTCAGTGTCGCGATTTCTTTTTTTTTACCCAAACTTACTGTTGACCAAACCTCTGCAGGTGGCAGCTCCCTTGTAGCTGGTGAAAGAATTTCTGCTGACTTCGTCTTGCCGGAGAAAACCTTAACCAGTCGTTCAGCTGTCAAAAAAGGAACTTGTGTGACCGGTAAGTTGTATGTTCACTTCAACACCAGAGTGGATTGATATAGAGACTTCCGCAGGCTGCTCGCAAGATTGTTCCGACAGCACTGTCCGAGGCACTGAACAAGCTTCACAAGATCCTCCAGAAGATGTCTCTGCCAACAGCTCCACGCCTGAGTGCCCTAGAGAAATTGGTGACTATGCTTTTATTGCAGCTGTTTTTAATGTGCTATTTTATGTTTAGGACATTCTGACGAAACTAATTGATTGATTTATATGTGGGCTTTAACGTTCCAAAACCACTATATGATTATGAGAGACGCCGTAGTGGAGGGCTCCGGAAATTTAGACCACCTGGGGTTCTTTAACGTGCACCCAAATCTGAGCACACGGGCCTACAACATTTCCGCCTCCATCGGAAATACAGCCGCCGCAGCCGGGATTCGAACCCGCGCCCTGCGGGTCAGCAGCCGAGTACCATTCTGACGAAACTATCCTCAAAAGGACACTACGTGTGCACTTACAAAATGTAAGAGTGGGCTCACAGTGATGTTCATTTTTTTGTGCATTGTCCACATTGTGAATGGTTTGTTTTTAGGTAGTGGAATCGAAAACTTTGCTCCACAGAAAGTTGTGCACCTTGGGTCTGAAAGAGCGAGGAAAGTGCTCGTATAGGATTAGTTGTTCTTTGCTTTTACATCCATTTTTTGTTTATTGCAGTGCGTTCCTGTGCGCCAGCGACAATGTCTCCATCAATGAAGTACAAGCAAACCATAAAACATCTGCAGGCCAAAGTAGCAGCACAGCGGACCCACCAGTATTTCGCAATGCTCAAAGCGTACCACGTCCCCAGCAAACTTTTTGGGAATCTCACTGTGCCATCAGAAGCAGCTTTTGCATACGTACAACAACTTGAATCTCACTTTCTTGCCATGATTGAGGCCACTGCACATCACCTGAAAGTGAGCGATGTTTTGTATCACCATCTGTCAAGTGTTTTCGATTTTCATTTCTGCTCTGCTGGGTGTCGCGCGAAGTTTCTGAAAATGTTTTGCCGGGTTCGTTTATGTTGGCATGTGCGTTTTGTGAACCGAAACTTAGATAGGGTTAGGTTCTAGTCTTCAATCTCAGGCATACAGCTTGACAAGTTCAAAGGTTAGCAATTAGCGGCGGGTTTACACTAAAGTATTCGAGTTGAGCCAAATCCTGCAATAGCTTTGTTATGTTGTTACTTCGTTACAGCAGACTTCATTATGGTCTTATATGCTTATATTCAGTTCAACTGGACTAACCACTCCTTCGTTGCATACATTGTTTAGGATATCGCTATGAGGAGTAGGGACACTGTATATTCGCTCGAAGTGATTTGCATAAACTTAAAAAGAAAGTTGGGTATCCTGTCTGTATTTTTGTAGCAAATGCGGGCGAACTGTACACTTTACTGTAGGTCGCTTGGTCACTGTGTATGCTTTATCTCTCCAGCTCAAGTAATATATCAATAACAAAACCGCTTGTTGAAATGTCTTCGAGCGGGTAAGGAACACAGTATGAAGCGGGCACGGTTCACGTTATCACGCTTTTCGTATTTTAGCTTCTTATCAACCTCCTCATCTCCCCCATCAAAATTTTCAAAAGAATACCCAAACTTGTAGCGTTTGATGGGGCGGCGGACGCTGCCATTTTATTTTTATATAGCTTGTGAGTGATAACGTACGATGTAGAGCCTTTGTGAAAAATAATGAGCCAAAGTGGTTTCCTTCTGCTATTTATTAGCCCTGTAATACCGCTCTCGTAGTACCAATCAAGGTCCACAATTCTGGATAAGTGATGACTACAATCTATTTTAGCTCGCAAGCGTCACAGCAACACCCAGACGCAAATCGCTTGGGGTCTTAAGTTTTTGATGAAGGCGACGCATAAGAAGAGCCACGAGACCTGCCAGTGTTGTAGCATAAATTTTGTCTATCACGTAGTGAGCTGCAAAGCCTTACCTTTCTGAGGACAAGCAGGCATCAAGTCTGCTTTTTTTCATTTTGGACTAGCTGTTCTTAAGCACAGCCAGCACATTGCACCTTTGCCTTTCTGCTATATTGTGTCGTGTGGTTTCTGTGCGCTCTTTTTTTCTATGCATTATTTCGGTTAACCCCAGGCGTGATTCGCGACTTCATTGCTGTGTATATGTCACTTCTTCCTTCTTCATCAGCATTGTGCGCTGTGTTTTTGCCATAGATCCTTACTTACCCACTGGCCCGGTGTGTCATACTTCACCAGCTTCTCGGCTTCTGCCAACTCTAGCGATGTGTGCGTTGTCTGTGTTCTCTGTGTATCTGTTACAATTTATTTGTAATACGAGATGCATTTGTTGTCTACCTTTGTCATAATGTGCTTTTTATATTCTAAGACTCTATTTTGCCTTTGAATAAAACATTGCGGATACTCTGTCTCTTTGACTGATATATACATTGATCACTTGTTCCAAAAGAAAAACACAAGCGCGATGAATAAAACCGTAGTGAATTATCATTACCTGTATCTCTATTCATTATACCTTAATCGAAATAAAAATTACGTCACGACCAATTCGCACGAACCACTGAACAAAACAAAACAGGGAATCGCTAAATCAAAACGACCTACAAAAACTATCCATTTGGGCGATGAAAATTGGTCTGAAATTATGAACTTTCGTCATAGCCAAACGTCGGTTACGCAAAGTAATTCGAAATTTGCGCCAGTGCAACCGAAACAGGACGCGCACGCCACTTACTCTGACCAACCACCAGGTGTGCTAGGGTCGATTGGGCCGCTGGGGTCTACGGGAGTGTCCACGCTTAACCTTTTTTTTATTTCTACATGCTCAAAGGTTGTGTAACTATGCTGAAGTACATGGTTCGAACATAGCGCCTTTGTGTTGCTTTCGTACCATGTTATCCCACCTGTTTGCGCTTTAATATTCTGCCGTTTATTCATATTGGGTTCTTTTTAGCCACCCTTCATTCTCCTATTTTTCATTTTAAGTTATTGCGCACTGAAAACTTCATTACCCACTGTTTATAAAAATGGGTTCAATCGTGAGAAAAACGTTACTTGTAAGACGGGAAAACGAGAAACAAATACATGCCGTTCCACAGTATCACAAGGCGCATGTTTTCCTAAAAGAGTCCTAACAGATTCTTAGTGCGGGCAGCATGTTGACTGTGCAGGGTGGTTCGTGAGCGTTTTCTGCGCTTTCATAGCGGTGAATGCAAGGCCGATTGGAATAAGCATCTAAATACGAACTGCGGGACGCCAACAAGAGTGTGGTGCTTTGAGGAATATAGGTACTTTAGTAGAACTTATTGCCCAGCAAAATATCTGAGATATCGAATTTTCGTCTTATTTTCACTGACGCCGTGGTACTTGTACTATTACTCTAACTTGAAACGACGGCCTTCATGATAAGTCCTCTCTGTTATGTTATCACCCTTTCGTTTATTCGTTCGTTGGTTGGCCTTTCTATGCCTGGCACAACGCACCATGGGAGATCGGTCATGAAACGAATGGTATACCTTATCTTTAAACAACATTGCTTTACCAGTCAAATACATTTTAGTTAGAAAGCATTGGCCTTTCTATGCCTGGCACAACGCACCATGGGAGATCGGTAATGAAACGAACGGTATACCTTATCTTTAAACAACATTGCTTTACCAGTCAAATACATTTTAGTTAGAAAGCACACTTTGCATATAGTATTGTGGCAGACATTGTTTTTCTATTTCGGCGCACAACTAGGGTCATTAACTAGTAGTGGTGACCTCCTTGAAAACGAGAAAGTAGTTGTAACACTAGCGTGGCTCAGGGCTTCAGCCACACGAACGCCTTTGATGATGTTTGAAGTTACCTTAATAAATTAAAAATTCGCCTCTAAATGACAGGTCATATATGTATTCTTATAACATAAATTATGAGAATCCAAAAATAATTTTCGTTTTGGGGGATAATGCGGTAACCTATATTCAAAATAGAAACAATACCTTCTGGTCGAAATTGTGAAAAAAAAATTGATCGAGTATTTTTGCAGAGTACATACTGTCCTCTTTGGATACAATAATATATTTCACTTCAAAGACCTCAAAATATATATAACTACTTCTCCTATAATCCTCAGTGGGTGTGAGTGATGATTGACGCATTATAATCATTTCAAACGGTGATGAAATAATAATAAACCACTGTTTTCTTAAACCGCGCTTATGAGTACATAAGTGAATAATGTTTGTGCAGGTAACGGGCTCGTGTTATGCAACACCTTCATACTTGTCACTTTTATACAAGAAATGCGGCTATTCCAGTCTATATTTTTAGCGGCTTTTAGGTGACCGTGAACACAAAGCCAGTGCCATTATTCAGGCACTCCAACGAAGCTACCAGCCACCGCTGCGAGAACTAAACGTGAACGTCCGGGCACTCAGTCCTTTAGCCTACTTTGTTTAACTTGGCTTCGACTAAACTCCCTTCCTTATTAGAATAGATTCTCAATATCTCGCATGCCATCTCTGCCGATGATATTACTATTTGGGCAACGAAAGTATAAGACGGAACCATTTAGGACGCCCACCAGGAAGCTGCATCTGTTATTTAGGACTATGCTTCGGCTTGCAGCCTTAAGTGGTCAGTGGAGAAGTCGTAGTTGTTAGTGGTACACAAGCGGTGCCACAAGACGGCTGATTCTCCTTACAGTTCACTTTGATTTGATGGCCGTATGATCTCCCAGGTGCTTCAACTTCGTATTATAGCCTCTACGTTCAGTATGATGGCAAAGCGTCGCATACTACACACCTTATGGCTCAACAGATAACTCAAATTACACACATGATCCACCGCAACTGGAATCGCAGGAGAAGACTCTGTGAGAAAAATGTTCTCCGCTCAGTACAAGCACTCATTGTCGGCTCCCCTATCAGCTTCCCATTCATAATCTAACACTAGTTCAAACCAAAAAAGTTGGACATCCCTTCACCGTCAGCTGTGAAGACGGCTCTCGGCTCGGCTCGACGCATATCTACGCAACGCTTCCTTCAACTCAGTGTGCCAAACATCGTAACCGAACGGCTCGAAGCCCAGCACAATAGTCAGCTCTAACGGTTCAGGCAGACTCGTCAGGGCTGCGCCATAATGCCTCGTCCGAGCTACCCTATTTCCGCAACACCCACACAATTACCGCAACATAAACTTGCCGCTACTCTCCATATTCTCATGAAAGTGGCTTTGAATCCGCGCAACTAGAATCCCGTGCGCCACGCCAGTAGTCGACGTGGCCGACGTCAAGCCTTGAGACGCGTTTTTTGTGATGGTACCGCAGATTTACAACTCCTCTGCATCTGCACTGATGCAGCACGCTACCCAGAGAATCCAGTCATGTGTTTAGCCGTCTTAGGTGACACAGACACCATCGTAGTGTCTGCCACACTATGCACTACGAACAGTAGTTCCACAGAAGCAGGAGGTCTCAGTCTAGTCACTGTTCACGCTAAGATATTGTCACATGACTCTCCTGTCACTATAGTGACATAAGCTGCTTACCGCGACTTCACTCAAGGACTTGTGGCTGCACACACACACACAGAGTCCTTCTCTCTCGCCATCGCCCCGTCGCGGTGGTCTAGTGGCTAAGGTCCTCGGCTGCTCACCCACAGGTCGCGGGATCGAATCGCGGCTGCGGCGGCTGCGTTTCCGATGGAGGCAGGAATGTTGTAGGCTTATGTGCTCACACTTGGGTGCGCGTTAAATAAACCCAGATGGTCAAAATTTCCGGAGTCCTTCACTATGGTGCCTCTCATATTCATATGGTGGTTTTGAGACGTTAAACCTCACATATCAATCAATCAAATCTGTCTCGCCATCCGCATTACGCCCGATGCGTATCGTCTGGACTCCTGGGCACGCCTCTCTTCATGATAATGAACGCGTTCTTGTGGTTGCGCGAGGTTTCACCTGCCGGGCACCACTGGAAGAGCTGTCCAACTAAGATAATGCTTAAACACAGCTACTAGACTAAAGCAGGACGCTGGATTACTATGAACAGCGCCCTTATCCATATCCTCATTATTCACTTAACACAGCAAAATACCGCACCCCTTATCGTCGGTGACAGCCGAGCTAGCAGCGATTGATGTCGCCCTTCAGTACGTACAAGAAGGTTTACCAGCATCAAAGGTTGTCATCCTCACCGACTTTCGTGGTGCTCTTAGCAGACTCACCAGCAAGGAGACGAACAGCCGTATTCTGAGCCACATCATTGTATTCATTATTAATATTCTGTCACGTTGGGTATGCCTAGCTGCACAGTGGTTACTTTCGCACGTGGGTATCGCGGGCAATGAAGAAGCGGATCGCCTTGCTTCGTCATGCAACCATGATGACTGTGACTGTCCGAGAATTCTATGGACGATGGACAACGCTCGTATGCTATTACGCTGATACCTTCTAAAGCAGCACCCAGACTAGCGTGTGGCGAATGGATCGTTCCCTCCCCGTGTTCGTGGCCATGGCTTGTCTCGTAGTTCCTGAGCGCTGTTGTGCAAACTCAGAGTGGGCTCTGTGCTGGTGCGTGAACGATTACACCGTCAAGGGCGTGTGGACAGCCTGTTGTGCGCAGCTTGTGGCTCCTGCGAAACACTTGAGCATCTATCCTGTCCCGCACTTTCTACGCAGCGGTCTTTGCTGAATAAGGAATATAAATTCCTAGTACTGAAGTGCGCGACCCTAGACAACTAACTCTTACGGAGTAGTAGTGCTTTCTGACGCGACCAGGCCCACCGAGCTCTCCTTACATTTATGAACCAAATGGACCTGGCCACCCGTTCATAGACAGTCTTTTTTATTCTTTTTTATTATTTTTATTTATTTTTACTCACACTTGTCAAAATCTACGTCAATTTTTTCTCTCTCTTCCTCATCTTCTTTTCCTTTCTCCTTTCTAATCTTTGTTTTCTCTGTTTCTTCCCTTCCCTCGAAAGAGTGTGCATGCGTTGTGCCCCTCCAGGTGGCAGACGCCAGCTTGCTCTCTCTCTCTTTCCTCTATGTCCTTGTGTATCCGTGTATGCAAATCAAGTAATAATAATAAAAATGTGAGGAATAATTTTTCTTCCTTCGAAGTTTGGCGACCTGACCATCACGGGCCTGACCGACGTGCGTGGCCACCCCGCTGCCATTCCTGCCATCAAGACTTCGGTTGAAGCCTCTGGACACTGCCGTCCATTACGCTCTGTGGGTGTTGCTGGCCCAGGAGAGTAATGATGGATTTATCGAATGCGTAAGGCTAGCTACGCCGCATCTGCACATAATCGGCCATTGCCATGTAAAAATTCAAGGAAAATGACTGTACAAGGGTACAAAAATGCAAGTCGAAGGTGAAGTAGAGAAAGATTGGAAGAATGTAAATAAATGCGTGACGGTAAACTACGTTTGATGAAACATTATATTTGGTGCAGTCGATGACAGGTTCCCGAAGATGCGGAAAATCTTCTACCTCACACAGCGGGACGGCCACCCGCTTATTGCAGGGTACGAACTGTACGGCGAGAACTGCTGCGCGCCAGAAGCGATGACGACAACAAGCCGAATCGAGTCTATCGCCACCAGCGCCCGACAGCCAATCAGTGGCGTCATCACCAGAAGTTCTGTAAAAGAATATTATACCACACGCAGAGTTAGAAACTTGAAAAAAAAACTTCAAGGGAAAATGTCGAGCCATTCCGACGCAATCGCCAATACGACAATGTTGTCGAACGTGCTTATTCAGTTTACTATGTTGCGATTTACTATGTTGCGAAAAATAGAGCTGCGGCAGACACAAGCACTCTTAACGATGCTGACATCATCTAAAATTAGTCATATAACATTAAACCCAGACACTTTTGATGGTAGTTCAAGTGTGGATTATGTGTTGAAAGCATTCGAGTGTGCATGCGATCAGAAT
Source organism: Rhipicephalus microplus (assembly GCF_043290135.1). Lineage (NCBI taxonomy): Eukaryota > Metazoa > Arthropoda > Arachnida > Ixodida > Ixodidae > Rhipicephalus > Rhipicephalus microplus. The sequence goes on from NW_027464588.1 coordinate 10,378,418, forward strand.
CTCTGGTAGAGATTGCGACAAAATACGAAATATGTTGGCATACCAGAAATATGTTGGCATGAACAATGACGGTTTAGCTTGCAGTTTGCTGAACACAAACACGATGCATGGTGATTGATGGAAGAACAGCTTTGTCAGTGCGTTCTAAAAAAGTGCAGTTCTAAAAAAAGTGCAGTTTTAAAAAAAGTGCAGCCCAGTGGGCATGCGGCGAGCCAACAAAGAGGACAGGTGGTGTTGATGACTCGTCTCGTTGCTTGGTGGAAACCATAGTGAAAACGTGACTTCACGCGCAAGTCTTCGATGATTACTGGCTGCATCTGTCCGCGAAAGTGGTATGGCTGCTTCTCATGTTCCCTCAAGAGCTGCCCGCACGGCAGTATTGGCCTGTTCTTTCCGTATGACGCCGCAGTGACTTCCTAGCCACTGAAACGTCACATGATGCCCCTTCTCGTGTGAAGTGTAGAGAAGGCACCTAACTTCAAAAACAAGCTGTTCGTACGGCCCGCGACGCATTACTGATAGCACAGATTGTAGGGCAGCCTTTGAGTCGCTGAAAATTGACCATTGTTGCTGTGGTTCCTGATTGACCACACAAAGTGCAGCGCGCAAATCAGCTAGTTCCGCTCCTGTAGATGCCGTGGAGTGGTCAGTCCTAAAGCTGATGGTAACACCTCTTGCTTGGACAACTACTGCACCTGACGAACACTGGCGGTTCGTGGAGCTATCGATATATATATATATGTACACTGTCTGAATAATTATCGTGCGAAAGAAGAAGAGACCATTATTTATGCACGGGCGATGAAAGCTCAGATTTTAATCGGATCCCTGGTAGACTAAGATGCAGTGTGGGTAGAATAAGGCACCAAGGGGGTATCGATACTTTAAATATGCAGGAGTGAAGCCCGAGGGTATCATGTGAATGTTTTTCATTGAACTGTATGTGATTTTTCATCCATTTCTGCATTGACCCTTGTAGGGTTAACCCTATTAATAGGCAAACGAGGGTGATGAGTTTCTGTTCCAGTCGCCATCTGCGTCTCTTGTTTGAGACAGTCGAGCAGCAGGTGACACACATCCTCGTCACCTTGGGCGCACGAACATAAATGTTTAGAATGGTGCAGGCTGAATACAAAGTAAGTCCTTTGTGTGAGCAGTTGCTAGTCTTAGCCGATGTATGAAAGTCGCAAATATAGTGTTTTAACCTGTACTAATAGTGCCCAACACAAGCATCGAGCATTCCACCTGTATTGAAGTACGTCGACAGAGTTGAAAATGCGACCGCTGACCCGCGGTCTTTGCTCCAGCGTGGCTTACAGGGACACATATTTGAGGAAGCATAGGGTTTTCATTCTTTAAATTTAATATGTGTTTATATGAGATGCTGTAGAAGGGGGGTGAAATGTTTTACGCATGGCTGTCAATGCATGCTCCTAAATTCATTCACCAGTATGTGGAATGAAAATGTTTTATCACTTTATTATCCAGATGCTCAAATTTATTGATTTTTATAGACGCTATCACTGACGGCTTCCATATAAATTGCGCGGAAATTAGTAACATAATTTCAAATTTCCTGCTCCTATTTTCTCAAATATAGTCTCATGAAGTTACAAATTTGATAGGAGACATAATGCCACTGATCGCGTTCACCAATGTTACGTAATGATTTGCAGGAAAATAAACACTAGAAGCTAATCGATGAAACACAATTAGCAACAAATATACCAAAAATATCTATATGGCACCCGCGCGGTCTACAATTCACTATAACAATCATAAATTCTGAAAAAAAGAAAAAAACGTAGCGAGCGCAGTGAATATAGGTACACTTTAAAACCTAAAAATATAACAGCATATCACGGGGTCAAGGATGATGTGTGGGCGAAGCTACGGAGGAAATCATCTGTAAACCGGGAATCCTCCATGTAATTCGCCGAGTCGATCGTTATTTAGAGACGTGGGGAAGCTGTGTGTGTATGCCGTGCCGCATGGGCCCCCCCGCTCTCGTACGGCAGGATCTTGGTAGCGAACGAATTTTGTTATAACGCTCCCCATAGCCTACGTCGCCGCACTAAATCGAACGATTGCCTTCTACCAATGACAGGCGTCATATTAGACATCATTTCTACTATAACATCTCGCATCTTTCATTATCATCTACAGGTACCGCCATCTAGTGAACAATCCAAGTGCTGTCATGTAGTTTTTTACATGGCCTCCGAGATTGTGGGTGCGCGGCGTTGTTCTCTCCGGCCGTTCCAATTACCGCACTGCCCAGCAAAACCAGCGAATCTCGCCTCACGTGCCCGGCTACTGCTAGAGGGCGCGTTTAATGGGGGTTCCCCGAGTAGCGCAGAAAGCAGAGCGTGCGAGATGTCAGCGTGCGTATCTTTTCTTTTTCTCGCGTGTGAGCAAAAAATTAACACCAACAAATTTTTTGGCTGCACTGAGGGCAAGTACTTTTTCTGTTGCTGCTTTTATTTTGGTCAAATCAGCGACTAAAAGCATGGCAGCTGCTGAATTTGTCTTGTATAGATCATTGTAAGGAAGCACTGCTTTTGCCAGTGACTGAAGCATTCTTGCACTTGTCCTTTCTGGAGACGCTTATATAAGCGAAATCTGGGCGAATTATCGTTATTGCATTACCTTGCCTTCCTATCGTTTGTGGTGTACACGTATCCTGAAGGAGAACGGCCACCAGCGTGAGTCCGGTCTTAGCGAGCCGCAGGGCACGCGGTAACCGTCGCCGTGGCGAGAACACGATATTGCTCAAAGTCGCAACACTTTATTGTGGCAACACCAAACGCAGTACAGCCCGTTACAAAAAGGCGCGGCGGGACAGCAAGTAGGTTGATACACGCCACGGGCACAAAGTACTACACAGGGTGCCACGAGCACGTCTCCGCGGTAAAGGTGATCCACGGAGACACCGGGACAAAGGCCCGGTTGCTCGAGCGAGGGCAAAGGCGCTCGCGTTGGCTTCGAAGGGAGACGGGTCGGCGTAGCTAGGCCACGCACTAGGACACCGTACCACCCCTCGGCCGTGCGTACGAAGCGGGGCAACAAAAGGTGAGCGTTCGCCTCGGGCGCGAGGCGCCGTCAGCGAAGTCCGACGAGCTCCTAACAACGGGAGTCGACGGACGGAAAAGATTGTGTGCTCACCGTTTGCTGTCCCGGAGAGTACTGCCTGCCCCTGACGCAGCGCGCGAAAACCTCGAGGCTCCCCGCGCGGCGCCGCAGTCAACATCTGCTACCGGGTGAGGGAGTTAAAAGCCACCCCACCCTTTCCAGCGCGGCAGACAGCAAAGCAGGGCAGACATGTCAGGACATGAGAACGGCATAAAAGGCGGGAAAGCCCGCGCAAAAGCAGCGGGCCAGCCTCAATTCTGACACGTTAGAGGTCGTATTACTATTTTATTGCGTACAGATATTTATCAGGTGGTCTACCGAATTCCACCTATGCTCTAGATAATGAAGTGCCGTTATTGTGCCGTATATTATTGTGATAACTAATTTTGCCGGAATATTGTGAAAAGCTACTTTAGCCGACCTACATTTACTCCCCACGTCCTTCACAATGAAAATGCTTGAGTTATCATCGTTCCGTTTTTTTTTTGTCATCTGTCCTTTATGTTTTGGTAGCACAACGTCATTATCAGTATTTTGTTCATTTACAGTAATCTCGACTGCATTCAAATCAAAAGAACGCATATGTGGGCGAATGGCGTCTTTCAGAAAACCAAGTATTCGTCGAGGTAGACTACTGAAGAATAAAAAAGTATCAATTGTCACTGCTACGCAACGCGCAGCGTTTCATACCAGATACATAAAACTCGGAACGCGTGCGGCGTTCTTCTGCAACAAGCGAAACACCTTGATGTTCGTTTTTACATTCCCCGACATATCCACTGAACACCGTAGAACTCGCAGTGCAAATGGCCGACCATAAATGACCAAAGCGCTTCTGTAACCAGCCCGAGATCGTCGCAGAGCCGGTGACGTTCAGTCTAGACGTAATCTAGACCTCCTCCCTGTCACCTGCTTCTGCAGCTTCTCGGGAGGTAGTTGAAAAGAGAAACAGGGGAAGCCTCGCCGACGTGTGCGAAGCGTTGTACGCTTTGAGAGCGCGACTTTGGCGCCAGACTTGACGGCGCCGGCACGTTTCGAGGAGAGAGCAAGACAGTTACTTATGCTGAGCGCCGAGTTTGGTCGGATCAACGACCTTTTCTCTAGAGCAGGTAGTATTTCTTACTGATGCACTCATGCTGCGGCGTTCGCGTGGTTACCTTGCGTGCATGCGTCCTTGGCCATCTGCATATAGGAGAGACGATTTTGGAGTGGAAGTCGAAATGGATGTTTGATTCGATAGTAGCGATCTATCAATTAACTACCGACTGGTTACGGTTTACACAATTGATACTATGTCAATGCTTTAGTTTTTTTTTCTCTTAGAGAAAGTGACGTCAAGCCTTCCATGGCCATGAGGGTTGCAGCCCAAGCACGAAGGTGCTAGAAGAAGCGTGAAATGAAAGGCGAGGCAAGGATAGCAAAGAGGACAACACGAGCGCTGACTACCAACTGATTTTATTTTTCGCGGCACACATAATAATATATACAACAGGCAACCTTTTAACAGCAAACGTGAGCAAAGTGACATATTCTGGGGACTTAAGTTGTCGGTAAAAAGAAAGAAGGCACAATAATAAAATGGCTAACCCCTATCTAAAAGCGCGATCTTTTTGTCATGCAAGGCCACCGAAGGCTGGCTCACGCATTTGTCACCACGTTTTCTAATATGATATGCCTCAGCTATTTCGCGGGTTAATTTGTCCACATGGCGTACCAGCGCCCTCCCGCCCGGAAATCGAGGCTGGCACCTGCAGCTTTTACAGTGCAAAACAAGGTTTGAACTTATTTCTTCGCATAAATCATTCATATGCTCCCCCCACCTTTTTTCAATGCACCGCCCAGTTTGGCCCATATAACAACGACCGCACGTTAAAGAAGCATGTAGACAACATCAACTGCACGCTTCATAAATTTATTTATAGAGTGTGCACTGCCCTCGTTACAATGTGTTTTATGGCGCATGTCCAACTTTTTGTAATGATTCCACTGAGGCACTCCTTCGTCATTCGGCAAATCTGGTCTACTTTGAACGGGCCTGATAAAACCACATCCCCACCATATCTCGAACCTACCTATTTCAAACCATGAGATATATTGTGGAAGTATGGATTGACAGCAACTCTTTTTTGCTCTTTTTTTCGTCCTGCCTTTTCTTGTTTTTGTTTGATTTTCTGCAGAAAAGTTTCGCACACTGAAGAAAAAACAGATTTTGGAAATATCTCTGACAGAAGTCTGTTAATCTCCATTGTTACACTATCAGTTAACTTCTGTAGGCAAGATTTAGATAAGCCAGCACTTACAGCCGATGAAGCGATAGCTCTCTTGACCAGTTTCGTGTGGCATGAAGCATAGGTTAACAAGGGTTTTACACTTTGCGGTCGGTATTCCCAGCATACGTGACTTGAAAACAATGTATTAATATTATCTTAGAACGTCAACGATCCTTGTTGGGGAACTTCGCAAGTGAACTCTAGCCCGCCCCTATGTGTTTTAGAAAGCGCTCAATGCAAGTTCAGGCGGGTTTTTCTTATTCGCTACGGAAGGCTGCAGCAAAATTAAATAGTCGTCGACATATCTGAAGGCGGTTTGTACTAAATCTACGAGCTTTTTTTTGAGGATCGTGTCAATCTTGGCAAGAAAAATGTCACTCAGAACAGGGGCGACCCTTGACCCAATCAGACTCCCTTACGTTGTCTATAAAGAGACCCGCCCCACGAAACAAAATTGGACCTTCGTGCTTGCGCTGCAACCCTTATTACCATGGAATTTAACCAACTAGCTCAAATGTTTGGTGCAGAAGATTGAGGCGCAAAAAAACATATCGTGAAGCAGGAAGAGCAGAAGCTCTTCCTGCTTCACGATATGTTTTTTGCGCCTCAGACTTCTGCACCAAGTATGCACCAACTAGCCTGAAAAACAAGTTCTTTTAGCCCAAATAGCCGTTCTACGCCACGTCTTGTTTCTTCCTTTCAACTTCAGGAAATCGGCCCCGCCGCGGTGGTCTAGTGGCTAAGGTACTCGGCTACTGACCCGCAGGGCGCGGGTTTGAATCCCGGCTGCGGCGGCTGCATTTTTGATGGAGGCGGAAATGTTGTAGGCCCGTGTGCTCAGATTTGGGTGCACGGTAAAGAACCCCAGGTGGTCAAAATTTCCGGAGCCCTCCACTACGGCGTCTCTCATAATCATATAGTGGTTTTGGGACGTTAAACCCCATATTTCAATCAACTTCAGGAAATTGTCATACTGATGCGTGCCCTCCTGCACATTAAATGAAAAAAAAAACTTGCACAGAGCATGCCAGCATGCGCAGTGGCAGCGTCAATGGCACCGCCGACGACTGATTTGCAGCCTAGTGTGATTAGAAAATGCTACACATTTAAAAAAAACAGACAACCCACTCCACAAGCGAAATCAAAATGCCGCATTCTGCGCTCACGGGTTGCATGTAAATAAAAATGGCAGCATATCCACCGAGTGAATGATGAAGAGTGGGACGAAGCATTCATCCGTCCATTCGTTCTTGCTTCCGTCCATCCATGCGTGCGTCTGTTCGTGCGTCCGCACGTTCATCTGTGGGTATGTTCCTTCTTTTGTCCATGCATCCGCCCCTGCGTCCATCCGTGCGTCTGCCCGTCCGTACAGGCATCCATGCAGCCATCCGTGCATCCGTCCATGCATCTGTCTGTGTGTCCGTTGTTCCACCTATTCAACACTGCAAGTACCACCATCTTTTATATTTTCAGCATATATTCCTCATATAAAAGCACCGCCATCCAGCGGATATTCCAAGGACTGAACGAGAGGAGGCACACGCACACTTTCTTACGGCTTGCGCTTCGTGTCTACTTCCTACCTTTAACCATCTCGAGTTCATGGTATATACTTGTTCACTGCATTCATGGCACTGCGGCCCAACGCTCGCTAAACCTTTCTAAAACCTAGGAGGTTACGCCCAGCAAATATAACGTAGCAACCCTTTCTTGTCAGATAGTGCTCAATGTACATTCCAATGGCTGCTAGGGGGGAATGAGAGACAGGAGAATTCGGCTTTTAGTTAAGACGCACGCTGCGAATTTTTTATTGTTCAACAATGCAGAGAAGAACTGTCTCACCGGCACCTTCTTGGAGGTCAAAATGTAAGACTGGTTACACACTGCGATTACTACTACTACTACGAGGGACGAACGGGTGCCCCTATAAGGAGCTTCGGCGTTCCAGTCTTCAACGCGGTCAGCGTTCCGGCGGCGTTGCTGCCGGGTGTCCACTCGCGACTTTGCCAGCCAATTTTTTGAGGCCTGTTCCCATCCATCGTCGTCAGCCCCTGCCGGGACCAGCGAGGATGGCGTCAAGGCCTGCGGCGCTCCCCCTCAAGGAGCACTGCTTCAACTCCACCGTCCCGGAGGAAACGGCATCTCTTGACGAGATCATCGATGGCCTCGAAGACGTCATGGGGAAGGAAGGGGTGCTGTTCCTGCAACACCTCGGAGGTTCGAAGTTCCTAGTGGCGGATCGGTTAGCTGCACAAGCAACCAAGTTGGTGGTAAACCAAGGATTCAAGTTACAAGGTCACAAGGTACAAGTTGAAACAGTCGGGGCGCACAGCGTACAAGTCAGTGTGTTCCGCCTCCCGCTGTACGTGTCAGATGACGCAGTTATTTCAACTCTTCAGTCATACAGAAAAATGAAGGGTATCACATTTGTTATCTTGCAAAGGCATCAATCAACGTGCACTGGTACCCGCATCGTCCAAATCGAGGTGGCCAAGCCCGCCCCTAACTTCCTACCAATTCAAGGTCACCGCCTGATGCTCGAGTATCGCGGTATGCGCAGATTGTGCGCAGGGTGCAGCAGAAAAGGTCATGTTGCGGCTACTTGCACAACACCCTTCTGTCAACGACGTGGCACCTTCGGCCATACATCTGAGGATTGTGTGTCCAGGTGTAAGCGCTGTAATGGGGATCACGTGACGAAAGATCGCTTCTGTCCCAAGTCATACGCAGACACAGCACAGAGCACCTCACAGTCAATGAAAAAATTGCCAGAACTTGGAGAGTCTGCTTCGAAGAGAACAACCCAAATTGGAACCTCCAGACACATGGAAGTTTTGCAACGCAAACCAAGCCACGACAACAGAAGATTCCAGATTATTGGTATGAAGACAGCGCAACCGACACAGAATTTCATGACGCCAGGACAGAAGATGCCAGCGGCGTTGATGCCGCGTCGCCATGCACAACGAGTGACAACCACGGTTCTGCGCTGACTGGGGACACCGCAGCGTTGTGATCTCCGACAACGTCGTCAGAGGAGCCCAGCAACGCTGTGAAGCACCGAGTGCGTCTGCTACGTCTTCTTCAGAGGAACTCAAGGCCACAGAAAACGAAAAATCCTCGAACGCATCACCACTGGAGGAAGCGCCTCAAGCATTTCGGGGCGCTGGCAAAACGAGAAAATTGCTCCGACCTTCAGAGCCAACAAGTGCAAGTGACGAGCTCCATGAACGGCCACCGCTGGGCCTGGAACGTAGCGTGAAGACGACGCCCATGAAAAAAGTAAAGAACACGTCTTGAAGAAAACCTAAAACGCCTCGCACACACACTGTACAGGCCCAAGAAGAAACGTCTGACAAGACATCTAGACATCGTAGGAATCGGTCACCATCACGAAATTGAAAGAGTGACAGATTTTCGCAAGTCTCACGATCGGTATCTTTGTCTCCTGAAAATACGTGTTCTCCCGACAAGTTCTCTAGAGTCACAAACTCTCAGCGTCGCACCAAGCCTGGTAGTTCAAGCAGTGGAAGTGATGTCACCACATCCAGAACATCCGAAAAGCCCCGAGTGGATTCGCCAAACCGAGATCGATCACCTGAAGCGGGTGAGGACTCGCTGGTTTTTTTTTTCAATTTGTGCTGCACACATCCATTCTTTCCGCTTCCTGTTGCCTGTACCGTTGTTATGCTTGCTTCCCAGCCGTACAACCACTATGCATTTGTTGTCTCAGATGCATGCAAACTGTTTAGTATTCCATATGTTACTGTCATTCACAATGGAATCTTCATGTGCCAATTAGTGAGTGCTATGTTATTAGCGGCTATGCCCTGTTATAGTAATTGAATCATGCGAGTTACGTTGCATGCTGCGTGTACTAGTCTGTTATCATTGGGGTTGCTTAATGGGTGCATTCTATCTATGCGCGTGAGTAAATCTTAGCGGCAGTCCTTCGAGTGTCATCACTTTGTTTACATGTACTGCCACTTGACACAGGGGAGGCCGTGCCATCCCCTTATACACCACTGTTAAAAAAAGAAAAAAAAACAATTGTTTCGTTTCCCCCAAAATCTATTTTAAATGGATAGGCTATCTTTCACGACTTTCAATGTTCGTGGATTCAAAGATCTTGTAAAACAACAGGAGATAATGAACCTTGTGCGCTTGCTCGGGTCGACGTTCTTTTCTGCAAGAGACCAACTATCGAACACGGCAAGACGTCATGGCCTTCCGTGCTAGATTTTAGGTTGAAGCCTTCTTCTCCTTAACGCAGACAATGTCGCGTAGCACCGGTGTCGTGTTTCTCATTCCGAGACTCAGGCGGGGTGCACATTGCCTCTTCGATGAAGAAGGCCATGTTATTGCGGTGGACATGTGGATAAACGACCAGAAAATCCGATTCACCAACTTTTACGCGCCCGTGGACAGGTCTCTTGCCAATGACTTTTTTAGAGGTGCCAGGTCATTCCTTCTAAATTCAGCACCGTGCGTGTTGTTTTGTGTTTTCAACTGTGTTTTGGACTCATTTTGAGATGTCCGAGGCCCTAGTCAAGGACAAAGCACATATCATTCGAAAGAGTTGCAGAAAATATGTAGAGTTGAAGCTGATCGATGCATGGGCAACGCTTCACGGAAACACCTTTGGAGCCACGCGCGTTCAGGGTACTTCTCAGAGCAGGATTGACAGATTCTATATTCCAAAAGAGCTCGTTACAAGTTTAGAGTTATGCGATGTCATTTCTTTAGCGGCTGGGCAACGCAAGCTCAGCGACCACACGCCAGGGCTGTTCACCTTGAAGTCCTAGCTAGAAAGTCATTGCTCAAAGTTGTACCGAATGGATTCATCAATTTTAAATGATGAAGTTTCGGTACCTGAAATGCTCACGAATATCCATGCATCTTTGGAAGACACACTGCAAATAACGCCGACAGCATGGGATCTCTTGAAGGCCAGATGGCGAGTGATTGCACGGGAGGCCGGGAAAATGCGCCATGCACGTCTAACATCACAAATGAATGAAACATTGAGGCGTATTCAAATCTTTGAGCGCGCAGGTAATGTAACAGGCGCAATTAAAAAGTACAATGGGGCCAAAAAGGCTAAATACGACCTGTTGTTGAGGGCAAGGTCCAGGCCTTTTAAACGCGGAGAGGAACTGCACCTGCCTACGGATAAACTTGGTAACTTGGCATACGCACAGCGAGTAGGGGTAAGAAAACGCCAGCCCAGTATTATCGCCGCAGCACGGACAGAGTGTTGAAGCATCGTCACAGATATCAAATTAACCAAGAAGGTCTTAAGGGCACATTTTGAAAGGCTCTGCTCTGCAGATCATCGCTCCCAAGACGGCAACCAGCATCAAAGAATCGCAGACTTTTGTGAAGGCTTGCCCACGCTGTGTCCTGAGGCGTCTGATATGTTCTGCGCTGAGGCGACGAAAGATGAAGTTTGGCAAGCCTTGAGGAAAATGAACCCTAACACGGCTCCAGGTCGAGACCGAATACTGACGGGGTTTTATATAACTTTCTTCGACGTCCTAGGCGACTCACTTACTGACATGGTTAACGGGTTCATTGTCGATGGGCAAAAGCCGAGGTCTTTCAGTGAGGGCCGTGTAGTTTTACTGCCAAAAGAGGGCATGGATCCTGACGATCCACGGTCATAGAGGAGGATTACCCTCCTTAACACGGACTACAAACTTGTAGCTACGATCCTTGGCTTCAGGCTAAAACCTTTTCTGCCCGATAAAGTCTCACCCACGGAAACGTGTGCAGTGCCGAGTAAGTCAATTTTGCAAACACTTACTCTGATAAGAGATTTGTTCTACTATGTCAACGCCAAAAGCGTTACCGGTGCTTTCATGTCATTGGATCAAGCTAAGGCCTTCAACAGGGTCGAACATGACTACCTCTACTGCGTACTTAAATTGTTTGGTTTGCCTGAGCAGTACGTTCGCTGAATAAAGCTTTTATACACCAACATGACCAGCCGACTTCGCATCAACGGCGCTGAGACAGCAATCTTTCCAGTGACAAGAGGTGTTCGCCAGGTGTCACAAACGAGCCCTCCGAAAAAAGCGCGCGCCGCTGAATTCTAGCGACAGTAACCATACCAAGCGTAGAGAGGCGCCTCAAGGTCAACGATAGAGAAAAAAAACGAGCATCCAAAGACTACCTAAGTGCGCCGTTCCTCCTCCTCTCCAATGCGTAGTTTGCCGACTAACCACCTCACATCGTCGACCGAGCAAGCCCTTGAAGGTTCTCGAGGGTAAGGGGCGTGGTGATTCAGAGTTGCGTAATGTGTCGCGGACGGCCCTCAAAAGGTCTCGCGCTTTTCCAGCCTTCGCTGCGCATCGCGCCGACGGAAATGATGAGAATTTTCTGAAATCTAGCGCGAAGGGTATTTAATCGAGCAGCAGAGATGAGAGATCAGGAGAAAAAGAGATTTCACGCCAGTGTGCGTTGGTTGTTTCCGCCGTGTCTGTCGGCGAAGCCTTTTGTCCTCAGTGACAAAGGAGGAGAAGAAGAAAGGTCGCGCCCGTGTGCGCAGGCAGAAGATAAAAGTTTTGCGCAAGTGTGCGTAGGGTCTTTCCGCCGTGTGGGCGAAGGCTTTTGTTCTCAGTGACAAAGGAGGATAACTAGAGGATTTCCACCTGAGGGGTGAAGACTCGTGCTACAGGCAGAAGTGTGTGTCTACCACCAGCGAGTGAAGACGCGTGGCAACAGCTGTGCGTGGGAAGCCGACGTGTTACCGGCGAAGAAGCTCGGTGCATGGAGAGCAGCCAATTGAAGACGCGAGGTTTCCTGGAAGAGCAACCTCAGGCGCAGTGTAATGACAACAGCGCTGAACTTTGAGTGTGTGATTCTCGGAAGAGTATCATCCAGACTTTTGTTTCAAGGACTTCTGACTGAATAGGTTTTAAACCCTTTAGTCTTTAAGTGTCTTGGTTGTTCGATGCATGCGACTGCATTGTAGTGCGCATTGTTGTTTGTGTCTGTTCTTTCGAGTGTGGCTGATTGTACTGTGTAGTACTTTGTTTGATTGGTGACATATCGTATTCAACTATTGCCGAGTGTGCATATTTTTGTGTAGATTTCATCTGACATAATTGAGAATATAATTTTACTTTGTTTATCAACTCTCGGCTCTGACTTGTTCTTTGGGCCACAGCCGGCGTCCGCTGGCACGCCAAATAGAACCACTTCTAAATTGTCCATGCTTTCGTGGTGCAGTTTGGGGGGCCGATATTTCGGTCCTTGGAATTAGCCTGGCAATCACCTCCCTAATTAACGGAATTTGTGACACCAGGGATGCCCAATTGCAACGGTGCTCTTTGTTCTTTCCATAGATCCTCTCCTTAGAAAAGTGGCAATGTGCCCTAGTAATCAGGGCTTTCCATTGACAGGCCTGCAGTCAGCATCACCGCTTATGTGGGTGACATCTCTGTGTTCGTGTGAAACCAAGCCAGTTACGGCGCTTTCTTGAAGCTGTTCGAAAAATATGCCAGTTTATCAGGTGCTTTCCTGAATGAGGGGAAAAGCAAACCCCTTCGTTTCGGTGTCTTCCACGGCATTTTGCCGCGTGGTATTCATTATGTGCGGTGGTGGGGTAGTGGATAGAGCATCAGCTTCGCATGCAAAACGTCCGTGGTTCAAATCCCGGTGCCGCGCAGCTCCCAACCAGATTTTAAAAAATCCTCCTGGTGATGGAACTGCATTAAGAGGCCTGGGGTGCGGCCTCACCGGTAACCAATGCCGCTAACGCACTCCCTCACCAGAGAAGGATTGACCACCCTGGCGCAGTATCTGGCCACTACCTACCACATGCATACGTCAATTAACTCACGGCCCTCAGTTACCAGCAGCAGCGAAGCAACTGATCACAGCGGCGGTCAGATCTGCAACAAGGCAGAGGGTGCAAAGAATCTCTAGATCCGGACAGGCCACCATTGGAACCTGAACTTGCCAACGTTTAACGCTAGAACCTTATCTAGTGAGGGAAGTCTAGCTGTACTATTCGAGGAGCTAGAGGGTGTTCAATGCGATATAATAGGCCTCAGTGAGGTTAGGAGGACATATGAGGCATATACGGTGCTACAGAATGGGCACGTTCTTTGCTATCGGGGCTTGGCTGAGAGAAGAGAACTGGGAGTGGGGTTCCTAAGTCACAGGAATATAGCTGGCAACATAGAGTAATACTACAGCATTATTGAAAGGGTGGTAGGTATTGTAATTAAACTGAATAAGAGATACAAGTTGAATGTGGTATTGGATTACGCACCCACATCCAGCTATGATGCCACTTCAGTTGAAAGCTTCTATGAAGACGTGGAATCGGCAATGTGCAAGGTAAAAACGCAGTATACTATACAGATGGGAGACTTTAATGAAAAGGTAGCGAAGAGGCAGGCTGGAGACCAGGCACTAGGAGATTATGGTATCGGTTCTAAGAACGCCAGAGAAAAGCTTCTAGTATATTTCGAAGAACGCAATAATTTACGGATTTTGAATACCTTCTACCGAAAACGAGAAAACCGCAAGTGGACATAGAGAAACCCTAATGGCGAAAATAGGAACGAAATAGACTTTATAATGAGTGCACACCCAGGCATTGGGCAGGATGTGGAAGTCTTCGGCAAGGTACAATGCAGTGACCATAGAATAGTGCGGTCTCGAATCTACCTAGACTTGAAGAAGCAACTACAGAAACTGATACGCAAGAAGCCAATCAATGAGCTAGCACTGAGAGGGAAAGTACAGGAATTCAGAGTGTCACTGCAGAACAGGTACTCTGCTCTTAGCGAGGAAACCAACCTTAGTGTAGATACAATGAATGATAATCTGAGGAGTATCATTATGGAGTGTGCAGTGGAAGTAGCAGGCAGGGTAGTTAAACAGGATACTGGCAAGCTTTCTCAGGAAACAAAGAATCTCATTAATAGGCGTACGCTATGCGATGTAAGAAAGTATAACATAGAGAGAATTGACCACGCTCTGAAAAACGGAGGAAGCGTCAAAGCAGTAAAGAGGAAACTTGGGATAGGCGAAAATCGGATGTATGCACTAGGGACAAAGAAGGCAAAAGAACTACCTATATGGATAGGATCGTTAAAATAGTGGAGGAGTTTTACAGAGATCTGTACAGTAGCCGGGACAACCACGACCTGAACACTATAAGAACTAGCAGTAGTCCAGACCACACCCCACCAGTAATGATAGAAGAAGTCGGAAAAGCTTTGGAGAGCGTGCAAAGACGCAAAGCTGCTGGTGAGAATCAGGTAATATCAGATCTGCTGAAAGGGAGAGGACAGATTGTGTTAAAAAAACTAGCCACCCTTTTTACGAGGTGTCTCCTGACGGGAAGAGTACCGGAGTCTTGGAAGAATGCTAACATCATCTTAATACATAAGAAAGGAGATGACAAAGACTTGAAGAATTACAGGATGATCAGGTTGCTCTCTTTAGTATACAAGCTACTTACAAAAGCTATTGCTAACAGAGTAAAGAAAACAGTAGATGTCAATCAACCAAAGGAACGAGCAGGATTTCGAACGGGCTACTGAACAATCGATCACATTCATAATATCAATCAGGTAATAGAGAATTGCTCAGAATATAACCAACCACTATACATTGCCTTGATAGATTACGAGAAGGCGTTTGATTCAGTAGAAATATCGGCCGTCATGTAGACACTGCGGAATCAGGGCGTCGATGAAGTATATATAAACACCCTGGAAGAATTCTACAGAGGATTAACTGCAACCATAGTGCTCCATAAAGATAGTAATAGAATACCAATCAAGAAGGGTGTAAGGCAGGGGGACGCCATCTCTCCAATGCTATTTACCGCATGCTTACAGGAGGTTTTCCGAAGCCTAGAATGGGAACAGTTAGGGACAAGAGTTATTGAAGAGTACCTTAGTAACCTGCGCTACGCTGATGACAATGCATTGCTGAGTAACTCAGGGGACAATTTGCATCTCATGATAATGAATTTAGAGAAGGAGAGCAGAAAGGTGGGTCTTAAAATTAATCTGCAGAAAACGAAAGTAATGTACAACAGCCTCGGAAGAGAGCAGCGCTTTGAGATAGGTAATACAGCACATCAAGTTGCAAAAGACTATGTCTATTTAGGGCAGGTGATAACCGTGGAGCCGAACCACGAGATAGAAGTAAGTGGAAGAATAAGAATGGGGTGGAGCACACTTGGCATGCACTCTCAAATTATGACACGTAGTTTGCCACTATCCCTTAAGAGGAAGGTATATAACAGCTGTATCTTGCCGGTACTTAGATGCGGAGCTGAAACTTGGAGACCTGCAAAGAGGGTTCAGCTTATATTGATGACGACGCAGCGAGCAATGGAAAGAAAAATGGTAGGTGTAACCTTAAGAGACAGAAAAAGAGCAGAGTGGATTAGGAATTAAACGGGGGCTAAGGATATCATAGTTGAAATCAATATGAGAAAATGGACATTGGCCGGGCAGGTAGTGCGTAGACAGGATAACTGCTGGTCATTATGGGTAACTAAATGGATTCCCAGGGAAGGCAAGCGAGTTAAGGTGAGACAGAAGGTTAGGTGGGCAGATGAGATTAAGAAGTTTGCGGGTATGAAATGGCTGCAGCACGCACAGGACCGAGTTGGCAGTTCATCATGGCCGGAGCTTCCTAGCTCATGCAACGTCTCAAATCTATGCGTCCTTCCAACGCCTCCTATGAAAACTAAGCGTGGAACGTCACTCTCAGCACTTAATCTTGGAGGCCATGCTTCTTGCCTTGTGTTCCGACCGACCGCCTTATGAGACCGCTCGGCTCCGTACCGCTCAGTCACGTGACATTACCGTACCGCTCTGTCACGTGACATCATGGCTGCTCAGAGGCAACTGTGAGAGCATTGCTGTCTTTTCAGGGGGCAGCTGTTAGAGACGCTTGCCTTCGTACTCAAAGACGAGAGTAAAACCGGAGGGTATACAGCAGCGCGTTCGCGGCTCACATTCCAGGCATAATTTTCTGAAGAGGTGTTGGTTCTTCCCGTACGGCACATTTCTAATTGGGCAGCTTCAGTATTTTTAAATGTCTTAAAGAAGCACGAGGTGGCGACCTTAGACCAATCGTTGACTTCATTTTCACAGAAGTGGTTGAGCGTTTTTTCGTATTTTTTCACCCGAAAAGCGAAAAAATAATTGTGCGTTGTTGGACAATAAAACATTTGCAGCGTGCGCGTTAACTAAAAGCCGAATTTTCCTGTCTCTGATTCTCCATTAGCAGCCATTGGCATGTACATTGAGCACTATCAGACAAGAAAGGGTTGATACGTTACACTCGCTCGGCGTAACCTTCTTGGTTTTACAAACGTTTAGCGAGCGTTGGGCCGCAGTGCCATGAGTATACAGTGAACTAGTATATACCATGAACTCGAGGTGGATAAAGGTGGGAAGTAGACACGAAGCGCAAGCCGTAAAAAAGTGTGCGTGTGCCAACTCTCGTTTAATCCTTGGAATGTCCGCTGAATGGCGGTGCTTCTATTTGGAAAATATATGATGAAAAAATGCGAGAAGGTGGTACTTGGAGTGTTGAATAGATGGGCGAACGGACAGACAAACAGATGCATGGATGGACGCACGGATGGCTGCACAGACGAATGGACGCATGGACGGACGCAGGAGTGAATGCATGGACGAACGCAGGGATGGTCGCACAGATGGACGTGTGGACGCACGAACAGACACATGCACGGACGGGCGTATGGACGCACAGACGGTCACACAGGCGGACGCATGGACGGATGGAAGCAAGAACGAATGGACGGGTGGATGCTTCGCCCCACTATCCATCATTCACTCCGTGGATATGCAGCCATTTTTTCGTTCTAGTAACACCTGCCGGAAACTGCCCACAAGCACTCGCGCAGTCTCAGGTGTGGGTCCTTCACCACGCTGTTTTGTTTCTTTCCATAGACCTAATAATGTTCGTAAACAGGGCTAGGCTCCGGCGACCTACTGAGCAGCTTGTGACGTCGTGCTACAAACGCCTCAGGATGTCACCAAGCTGCAAAGCTGGATCGGAGTTCAGAGGCAGCTTTGTAGCTGCTGCGTCATGCAGTAGTCTTGTGATCATGGCAAGCATCAAGCTGGGCGGAGCATACGCGTCGAGGCTTCACTACAAATGCCTCAATATGTCGACGGTGTCTACAGCTCTTTACAAACATGGGATAGGTTTATATGAGAGCCCACTTGAATCTCTAAAAAAAGCCGCAGAATCAGCCCGGTGCTCAGGAATTCCTTTAAAGGGGGAAGTGTGTCGAGAAAAGGGGCGGTATTTTGTAAGCGTTCTGCCGTGGGTGGTATGAAACAGAGGGATGAAAGGTAGACACACGGATTAGTTGAGGGCATCCCGACAGTAAAGGCTTGAGAATAGCCATAGAATGTGCATAGAACGGTCCAGTCCCGTTCTATCACTAGAACGGATAAAAAACAATTTCTTGGATTACGTGAATTCTAGTGGAACGTAAGTGCTTCAACGCAGATAATCAATTTAGTCCTGTTTTGAGCCTGGCTTACTCCAATCTTGTGCTATATATGTCGAAAAACCCCGAACGACTCACTAAATTGTGACGGCAACGTACACTCAGAACATTTCCACAAATAAATTCTTAAGGTCATCTTGGTCTGTAATCTCAAAATTTGAATGAAATGTCGGACAATAGTCATGTTGAGCTGTATAATTTGTATATGTCTTCATGCGTTGAAAGCATTTTCTATTGTCTCGGCTCGCCTGTTGGCTGTTTGCTCCCTTGCGTCCTTTTGTTCTGTCTCTCTCACGTTCTATATAGAACGCTTACAAAACAGCCCCCAAGGGAGGTGGGGTTTTGCTGAACTGAGAAGTGTAAACAAAAGACCTCTTGCGTCATAGTCGACCTGTAGGAGCTGATAGTGCGATCTTGAATAAAAGGATACTAAAGTCTAATAGAAGTTTATGTCAGAGTGAAAGCTCAGTGTATAACAACATCTAAAACGACAATACAGCTACGATACCTAGGGGACGCGTGGTAGAAGAGGAGAACGAGGTTGGCACGAGCGGTGATCTGCCAGATCCCTGGACTCTCGCATCATACATCAGCTCTTGCAAATAAAGACATCTCACCGTAACAATATTGGTGGAAGGTGCGGGGTACATTGGAGCGATCCCAGGCGAATGATAACGGACGCGCTACCTCAAGAACTACGCCGAAGCCGCAGGACGGCTGGTCTATATCTGCTCATGCCAACCTCATTCTCCTCTTCTTCCACGCGTCCCCTCAGTATCGCAGCAATATTGATATACGCCATCATTAACATCAACGAATGCGCCATAACGTCGATGAAGATGACAATTAAACAAACGCTCGTGTGTGGTTGCCACACCAACATCTTGGTTCAATGACACTGTGTACTTGTACTCCGTCTACAATCAGTAAATATATTTCTACCCTCTTCCTACTCTCACCTCGTGACTTTTCGGTGAAGGTGCAAGTTGAGAGTAGACTTGTACGGCCGCCACTTTTCGGTCATCACGGTTCACCACGTGTGATGCAAGGTTCTTGTTGCTGATTTTTTTTTTGTGATGCAAGGTTCTTGTTGCTGATTTGTTTTCCTCCTGGGCTGAGCCTCAGAGAGTTTTGTTAATAAGGACAAAGCCGTTCGGTTTCCAAGAAACACACAAAAAGTTTAATTGAAAAGTAAAAAAAAGCGAAAATTCCTCACAAAACAAAACACTTAATAAACAGTTGACTGGACATGACGAAACACATCTGTAAACACCCAACAAGAACGTTCAAAGTCAGTAACTAAACCTAACGTTCGAAAGGGGCTGAGTGATGAGAGTAGCGCAAGAGTATCGGTGCAGTCTCACCCACAAGTTGGTTTTCGGCGGTGATGAGAAACCGGAACGCCGTGACTCCGGCGTCAGTGCGTGGGCTGGACGAGGACGAGGGAACGCTGGCTGCTGGCGACACGTCGGAAAGCCCTACCAAATCGTGATGGTTTCGGCTTGAGGAGCGTGTACACGTCGGAGACGGGAGAACGCAGGCTGCTGGCGACGCGTCAGGGAACTAGGGTCGACCTAGTCAAGCAGCTGGGCGCACAGCTCGGGCCCGGAGCCCGACGGCTGTAGCTCGCCTGCCGGAACCAAAGTCCGCAGGCCCTGGAAAGGAGTTCAGGACCGGATGGCCACGGTCCTTTGGAACGGGAACCCGACAGCAGGAGGCCCCGGCCGGTTGAAGTCCTGTAGGCTCGGGTCCGGAACCCAACGGCTCATCTTCAGCGCCCGGTCCGGTGACGACCTTCCGCTTGCACTGCCTGCCTCGAACTCCCCTTGCTCTGGTCTGCTCAGGCTCCTGCTTCAGCTCTGGCCCACTTGTCTCGTTCTCATTGGAGATACTGCTGTTTCGTGGTGTCAAGCCATTGGGCCTTGAAATCTCCGTGTTCGCTGCCCATTGGAGGTTTTACCTTTTTGTTTACTTCACGTCCTGCCACGCATCCTCGTGCTTGACGCTCTTTAACGTCGTCATTCTTGTTTAAGCAGCACCGCACGTGCACTCTGGTATTTCTCCTTTTTTTTTTTTTCTTTTTTTTTTCCGTGACGCGCACTTTTCGAAGGCGCGCACTTTAAACGCGCACCACACATCACATACGCCCCCCTTTTATTCAAGTTTTTTTTTTTTTAGAAAAAAAAACTGCCGATGAGTGCGCGTTCTGCACTACGTCACAATTAAACCACATATTTGCACCACGCAGTTCAACACATCACCGGGCTACAGTTCGCTACATCGTCCAAATGTCCACACGTAAACTTTAGATTCACCCAATTGCATTTAAAAGTTCTGAAACACAGAATAAACCTTTTTACTACAAAATCGACTATGGACAAAGCTACTTGTGTCCGCATCTAAAAGTCGAAGTCCAGAAAGAGCTACCGGTTTTCTAACTCTACACTCAGGTTATTGCGTCCCAAACCAGACGCACTGCCCTTCTCGCACGTTTCGAAAGTAACTGTGGCAAACATGCTTTTATGCACGTTCGCTGAAACGCGTGTCTGCGCCCCCGCCGGCCACATGAACGCTTACCGGTCACAGAGGAACAGGGCGCGGTCTCGAGCCGTCGGCGTCGACACGAAACGCACTGAGACACGAATGTCCAAATGCCACAATCTCTCACACAAATGCTTTCTTTTAGTTCACCATCTAATGAACACAAGCTCGGTGTGCCCTCAACAAGCCCAAACGCTCCGACAAGCGTGTGAGGTTCCTGGATTCTTGAGAAGGAATGCCCTTGTGCTCGGTCATTATACAGCTCATCTTGAGTGGACTTAATTATAGGTTCAAAACCAATCACGTTCTCAGGTTCAAGACCCTGTCTGGCATTCTCCATACCTACTATCGAGCCCACCTCCGATTCGATACTGTTTATTTTGAAGAGTGCTTCAGCACTCCCATCGTGTTTTCTCGGACAAATAGCAGTTACGCTATCCTGTGAACTAGAATCCCCTCTCTCTCTGAGCGAGATATACGTATGGTCTAGGACCATCGACATGGTGCCTGCTGCTACCTCTGTCGGTACAAAACAATCAGTGGCCACTATATCAGAGCCTTCATGGCATTCGCTGCCATCATCCCAATGACGTTCTAGCGCTCCTTCCATGGAGCTATTGAGAGGTAGCCCTACCTCTTCCTGAAATGTGCTCGGCCTTTGAGACGTTCTGATACACACCTCATTCTGAATGGAACTTCTTTGTTCCCTGCTATCGAAGCTTTGCTCCACAACATTTTTCACAGCTTCTAGGTCGCCCATATCCAGGCGCTCTTCTTCATAGGTGCTTGGCCTCTCAGAGGTCCCCAAGCAGCTAACGGAAGTAATATGTTCCCAGCCAGAGAAGCTTTCCGTCGCTTCAACAAGCTCCTCATGACTCCTGCCTTCTTGGCTGTCCACCTCTCTGCCTTCCTCTATCTGAGCTTCTCGCTCCGAAGTAAGGCTGTCGCGAGGCTCGAGGCCAACCTTGCAGGAATCGACTTCCCTCCAGCAAACGCTGCTATCGGAGCAAACATTCACCGCTTGCTCGACCTTCGGCATCGCCAGCTGCCCCCTTTTCGCCATCGCAAGCTCGAGTCGCCGCTCGAAATCCACCCTCTCTAATTGGAGCTGCTGCTTCAGTATGCGTGTCTGACGCTCTAGCAACACTTTATTTTCACGCGTTACGCGCTCTAGCTCCTCCTTCTTAGCTCTAAGCACCAATTCAAGCTTTTCCTTCGCCGCCTTTCGTTCTGCAGCCCGTTGCTCACGCTCCCTCTCCATCCGCTCCTCGTACCATACTCTAAACTCCGCTCCCGTCAGTCCCATTTTATCCGCCAACTCAATTAACTCCCACGTGTTCGTCATCGTGTTAACCGCGTCAAAAAAAAAATCTACTGGAAAAACAAACGACTTTGTCCTGTCGCGGACGCCAGTTTGTGATGCAAGGTTCTTGTTGCTGATTTTTTTTTTGTGATGCAAGGTTCTTGTTGCTGATTTGTTTTCCTCCTGGGCTGAGCCTCAGAGAGTTTTGTTAATAAGGACAAAGCCGTTCGGTTTCCAAGAAACACACAAAAAGTTTAATTGAAAAGTAAAAAAAAGCGAAAATTCCTCACAAAACAAAACACTTAATAAACAGTTGACTGGACATGACGAAACACATCTGTAAACACCCAACAAGAACGTTCAAAGTCAGTAACTAAACCTAACGTTCGAAAGGGGCTGAGTGATGAGAGTAGCGCAAGAGTATCGGTGCAGTCTCACCCACAAGTTGGTTTTCGGCGGTGATGAGAAACCGGAACGCCGTGACTCCGGCGTCAGTGCGTGGGCTGGACGAGGACGAGGGAACGCTGGCTGCTGGCGACACGTCGGAAAGCCCTACCAAATCGTGATGGTTTCGGCTTGAGGAGCGTGTACACGTCGGAGACGGGAGAACGCAGGCTGCTGGCGACGCGTCAGGGAACTAGGGTCGACCTAGTCAAGCAGCTGGGCGCACAGCTCGGGCCCGGAGCCCGACGGCTGTAGCTCGCCTGCCGGAACCAAAGTCCGCAGGCCCTGGAAAGGAGTTCAGGACCGGATGGCCACGGTCCTTTGGAACGGGAACCCGACAGCAGGAGGCCCCGGCCGGTTGAAGTCCTGTAGGCTCGGGTCCGGAACCCAACGGCTCATCTTCAGCGCCCGGTCCGGTGACGACCTTCCGCTTGCACTGCCTGCCTCGAACTCCCCTTGCTCTGGTCTGCTCAGGCTCCTGCTTCAGCTCTGGCCCACTTGTCTCGTTCTCACTGGAGATACTGCTGTTTCGTGGTGTCAAGCCATTGGGCCTTGAAATCTCCGTGTTCGCTGCCCATTGGAGGTTTTACCTTTTTGTTTACTTCACGTCCTGCCACGCATCCTCGTGCTTGACGCTCTTTAACGTCGTCATTCTTGTTTAAGCAGCACCGCACGTGCACTCTGGTATTTCTCCTTTTTTTTTTTTTCTTTTTTTTTTCCGTGACGCGCACTTTTCGAAGGCGCGCACTTTAAACGCGCACCACACATCACACCACGCCCTGTGCTGGTTGTCCTCCCTCAAGAATCCTTCTGGATGCCAGGGTCGTTGGGCTTTAAAGCTACAGAAATATAGCTTTCACGTGACCTAGAGGTCTGGCCGAATGCACCAAGATGCCGACTGTCTATCTCGCCATCCCGTCGATCCCCCTGACCTGCAGCGCATGATTCTGATGCTTGTGTCTGTCATTTCTGATTTCACGGACATACGTAGGGAACAACTCAGTGATGCCAATTCGCGGTCTATCATACGCCGTCTACCTTCTGACGCCTCCGATCCTTCCTTTCGCCTGTTCACGCTTCATTACGAAATTCTCTACCGGCGCCACACAAGCACCGAAGGCCCAGAACTTTTTCTGGTGGTTCCTAAAACCCTCCGTTCCACTGTGCTCGAACAACTTCATGATGCGCCAACTGCTGGACATCTCGGAGCAGCCCACACGTATCACCGCGTACGGCGTTGATTCTTCTGGTCCGCCCTTTACCGCTCTACGGGCCGATACGTTGCATCTTGTGAGTCTTGCCAGTGCCGCAAGCATCCTTCATTGGCACCACCAGGCCCACTTCAGCCTATCGACATTTCAACAGACCCGTTCTACCGCGTCGGCCTCGATCTCGTTGGATCATTTCCAACGTCTCTGAGTGAGATCAAGTGGGTAGTGGTGGCTACAGACTATGCGACACGCTTTGCCATCACGCGAGCGCCACCAACAAGCTGTGCCGCTGATGTCGCGGACTTTCTGCTTCATGACGTTATTCTCCACCATGAGCACCGCGTCAACTGCTGACCAAACGTGGTCGTTCATTTCTCTCCAAGGTCGTGGACGACATTCTTCGCTCATGTTTCACACGTCATAAACTCACGATGGCCTACCAGCCGCTAACAGATGGACTCACTTAGTGCCTTAACCGCGCATTGACGACAATGCTATTCATGTATGTCTCCGCAGATTGTCGTGATTGGGATGTCACTTTGCCTTACGTGATGTTTGCCTACAACTAGTCACGACATGACACCGCTGGCTATTTTCCCTTCTATCTCTTGTACGGCTGTCACCCCACTTTGCCTTTTGACACTCTTCTGCCGTCGCATACTGATACTCCTACCGATTACGCTCACGATTGAACAACTCGGGCTCAAGCGGCCCGCCGGAGTGCCCGGGATCACCTTTCTGCCTCGCAGCTCTCTCAAAAAGATCACTACGACAGCCGTTACAGGGCTGTCTCTTACTCCCCAGGATCATTGGTCTTGCTCCGGACTCCCTCTCGTCACATTGGCCTGTCCTCGAAGTTCCTCGCTCGCTACAACGGGCCTTACAAAGTCTTGTGCCAACTGACCGAGGTCACCTATGAGATCGCCCCCTTGGACACTCCATCGTCATCTTCTCTGCCATCCACTGATATTGTACGCGTCTCCCGCCTTAAGTTGTACTTCTCTGCGCAGGATTGCACTAATTCTTAAGCGCCGAGACGGTGCTTTCACCGGCGGCGGCTATATGATACAAGTCATCATTAACATCTACGAATGCACCGTAAAGGCGATGAAGATGACGAATAAACAAAAGCTCGTGTGTACTTGCCACTCCGTCATCTTCGTTCAAGGGCACTGTGTACTCCTTCTACAATCGGTAAATATATTTCTACCCTCTGTCTTCTCTCCCCCCGTGAAAATATTATCAACAACAGTGCCATACTCAACCAGAAATTAGGTAAATGCACAAGAACAAAACCACCAGCGCTGCAGTAGGACATCTTCAAAATGATCCCGATGACACCAGATGGACTGCCTACAATTAATCACTAGTAATCGGTCACACTGCCCTAAATAAAGAACATTCCGTACATCAAGATTCGTTTCTGTTTGATTCATGAAAAAACAGAACTGCCGGACGTTACTATGGGAAATGGTGCGAATGGTTCGAAAATTCAATTTTCGCATGGTTACATGGAACAGGTGATGCCATCTAGCGGGGCGTAGTTTTTTTTATTTATAGATACTGCAGGCCCTACTCGGGCCCATGCAGGAGTGAAAATAAAGAAGTACGTTGACAGAAATTCGACATACAACTTGACAATTCATCAGTGTTGCTTGACGTAAATTGAAAACTTACAGCACACATAAGGGGAGGCGTAAATATGCTTACACAATCGCGTGTAACCATACGATACGTTATGCATACGGTAAAAGAACACAATAATAATGTCTTCCAATTTTGAAATGACACTTTAACTAAAGCTCATATTAAAAAGGCGGAGAAAAAACCTCTAATGACACAAAGTTGATCGTCTCTTCAGGTAACATATTCCAATAAGAAATATTTCAACAAAACAAAGAAAACTTATGCAAATAAATGTGGCTAATCGGCTAACCGTGATGAATTCTCGCTGATTGTTTGAAAGGTTTCCGCCACATATTGAAGTCACCGTAGCAAAGCTGATAGAGGAATTTTAATCTGGATATGACCCGACGTTGCTCGAGTGTTTGAAGATTTGCCCTGTTACGTAAAGTGGTTACACTCGAGTGACGCGAATAAACAGAATAAATGAAGC
Source organism: Rhipicephalus microplus (assembly GCF_043290135.1). NCBI lineage: Eukaryota > Metazoa > Arthropoda > Arachnida > Ixodida > Ixodidae > Rhipicephalus > Rhipicephalus microplus. The sequence goes on from NW_027464588.1 coordinate 10,403,964, forward strand.
GCAAAGCTAATTTTTGAACTCTTTCAATTTTACGTATTAAGTATTGTTGGTAAGGGCTCCAAATGACATCTGCATACTCCAATTTAGGTCGTACTAGTGCCTTATAAGCGTTTAATTTCACAGCAGGAAGAGTACAGCGCAACTGTGTTTTCAAAAATACCCACTTTGTGAACCATGTCTCAATTGAGTGCAAAGCATTGTTTAACTTAATTTCGTCATCTCGGGTTTCAATAGCTGTGTATACCACACAGTCGTTCGCAAATAATTTACTATGAATAGTGGTTCAACAGTAAGATAAGTATCATTTATATACACTACAAAAAGTAGAGGGCCCAGTACAGAGCCCTGCCTTGCGGGACTCCAGAGCACACATCCAACTCTTCAGAGATACACTCGTTAGTGGCGACACACTGTGTTGCCCCGCCGTGGTGGTCTAGTGGCTAAGATACTCGGCTACTGACCCGCAGGTCGCGGGTTCGAATCCCCGCTGCGGCGGCTGCACTTTCGATGGAGGCGGAAATGTTGTAGGCCCGTGTGCTCAGATTTGGGTGCACGTTAAAGAACCCCAGGTGGTCGAAATTTCCCGAGCCCTCCACTACGGCGTCTCTCATAACCATATGGTGGTTTTGAGACGTTAAACCCTACATATTAATTAACTGACACACTGTGTTCTATTTCTTAAGTAACATACTACTTATGCGACTACTTTTTGTTCAACGCCAATTGAGAGAAGTTTTGTAATCAGATCGAGATGGCGGACTACATCAAACGCCTTTGACAAATTTAGAAATATGGCGTCAGTTTGACCATTAGTATTTATTGTAATAATTAAGTCATCAGTTATTTCAGATAGTTGGGTAACAGTTGACAAAGCAGATCTAAATACCTGCTGTTTGGAATAAAGCAAATTGCTATATTCGAGGTAAGTAATGATGGCCATACAAATAATATGCTCGAAAAGTTTACAAGTACTCGTTAAGAAAACTGGTCTGTAGTTGCTAATTTCTAGAGAAGAGCCAGACTTATGGAGGGGAATAATTTTTACCGAGCGCCAATCATCAGGAATAGTTGAAGTGCGTGGGAAATAACGTAACTTTGTTGCAGATATTTATTTGAAACAAAAGATATTTAGTTGAAACAGAAGCGTTTGCAATCTCTAAGCCAATGACGGTAAATTGATCAATGGCCTTTGTTGCAGCTGTTGTTCCTGCTTCTTTCGGTATGCTGCTACTAGCGCACTAAAGACGAGCAACGTTGTGCACGGCATCAGTGACGTGAGATTGTCCGGTCGGTCCGCTTCTTGAAGCGGATAATTTGAAGTGTGCTAACCCGAGGCGGAGCACTAAAACGTGATGTTATTTCAAAATAGGCCCTTCCTTGGCACGAAAGTAACACTGCGAGGTTTCTAGACCACCATTTCAACAATCAACGTCGACTTAATAGTTGCATTTAGTGTCCTTTTATGCTTAAGCTCTCCGAAAGAGTGGATGGTTATATACAATACACATGTCTAAATCGATTCGACTGACTAGCAGCTTCCTTTTCATTGGTGTGGAAAATTACTTGCGCACACCTTAGGAATAATTCCATTTGTGAAGCTGCTTTCTCAATCCTGAAGCGACGCCTCACGTCAGCAAATTTTTCCTCATTTTGATTTTACAGCCCCTACTGACGATCCTAGCATCTCCACCACTTGTGAGACGACGTAAGGTATGACAAAACGATTGTTGTAAATACAGCGCAGACGCGCGAACCAAACACCGAACATATCGCTAGAGAACACTATGGCGATTATTACAAATAATAGTATGCCCAAGGGAAGACGAACAATTGCACCGTAAACGCTTACGTTTGTTTCATTTTTGTAGTCATAATAAACACATAAAAAACTTTATGCGTTATAAAGAGAACACTTTATATATGCAGTCAGATATACCCCTATTTTTGTACTGAGACTATATTAGAGGACCCCTGAACCACCTCTGAGAAAACAATAAACCAGCTTCGTATTATCTCACGTAGTTTATCTTTTTCGCGGCACAGTTCGCGACCTTGCAGTTTGATCACGTGACGTCAGGGCAAAATAAGCTCTCAATTGTTTATTATAGGTGACATATCTGCTGTGAATTGCTTCATACAAGGCTTTACGAAGCTGTGACATGGTCTTTCTTCTTTGTAATGTATGACTATCACGCGTGATGAACTGATTTCACTTCGTGTACTGCGTTTACGACAGCACAAGCACAGGCAGCAGCGTGTGGCCGAGAGGCACGAAATCATAACCGGCTAAACTCTTAGTGCCAACTTTGCGCGTGCTTTACAAGAAATGAGTGGCGAAGAGAGGTAGCGCTTGTGGGAAGTGTAGTCAAGGCGAGAAAGACACTACTGTTTCGCCTTTGAACTTGCGGCGGTTAACAAGCCCTTCAATCATGCCCTCTAAATATAGTATAAAGTGTTTAAAAATAAAGAAAATTCCTTGTCAATGCAATGACAATTAGCGCCGCCTAAAATAATACGTTATTTTATGATTTATATAATGTTGAAGTAAAAATAAAGTCGTACATTTGTTCACTTTCATTGATGCTGCATCACCCTATGTCCCATGGCACCCAACTGCACTTGAATTTCCCGCAATTTTTTCTGATTGAGTCGGGTTAACTTTGCTCCTCATTCCAATGGAATAATATTTTCCCGCAACTCCGCTATTGACGCCAACTGAAAAAAAATAAACACAATACTAATTGTGCGTCACGGAGTTCATAGTGTTCTATGCAAGTAGGCAGAGACGTCAAACTCAAAGTGTTTCTTCCTAACTTTTTTCAGAAGAACAAGTGAAGTGATTTTGGCGTCAAGCCTTCCTTTTACGCACAAAAACAGTGAACGAAGTTCTAAAATTTAGGTTTTTATTAGCAACCGTTATGACGTTTATTTCAAGCACAGCCAGGAAGCTTGTTAAATGGCTTACCTGTGCAAAACTTTTATGTAAATGCACAAAAAATTTCTTGAACCTCGCAAACTTTCGTATAAAATACACACGTATCTTTTGTCTAATTTTTACCTACAAATACCCAACACCTTACAATAAATTGGACAAATAACAGGCCGTAGCTCTGAGGTTATTACAAACAAATACTTACCCCAGCCCGGTGATCCCACGCCTGTGTTATCCTCATCTATACCCGACAGACGCGTGTAAAGCGTGCGGGGAAAGGGCCACACTGCAGTACATGCTTTGGGAGTGGGCTGAAAAAGTTAACGTCACTGCTGCCGCTCACTTCACGACGCATGTCAGGCAGGGACGAAATCCGAGGCCAATCGCTGCTGCCACCACCGCGCGAGGGCAGGGGCTGGCCTCCGCCGCGGCTGCGGTCACTGTTGCCGATAGGCGGTGTCAGCTGCAATGCCGCTGGGAGGCGGCCCTCACAATCGACGAGCTGGCCGACCAGCTTTGGGCCGTCCGGTGCTGAAGATGCCGCCCGGGTGCAAGGATTTCGAGCGGTCACCTGAGTTACTGCCATCATAATCAACGGAGAGTAGGAAGGGACAGGGGTTTATCTCCTCTTCCCCAGCCTCGCCCGGTAAAACTGCCGGACTTCAAATAAAGTCTATTCATTCATTCAACTACAAGCAAGAGTTGTGTCAGTTATAGCAACACAATAACTTGTATTTCCAAATGGTAAGTCTTACAACGCTCCTTGAATGGGACATACTAAAACAGTTAAGAGTGTCCATAAATGGACGAAGACAATCGGTGAATCACGTGCTGTGCAGATATTGACGTGCACACATGAGATGTGCTTACAAAGGTATTGTTTATTCTATCTTAATGAAATGTATCTGCACATAGACAACGTATATGTGAATGCTTTGACTTCATTCATCGCTCTTGGTTCATTCGACACGCCTCTTATGAAATATAAACAAGCAATGTATGGTAAAACTAGCGGCAGGCTATTTAGCTTATTATTTCGGCAAACTTAGTGATGCTACGGGCATTCACCTTTCTTTGCCGATTGAAGGTGTCTTCCGTATCGATTCTCTCAATTGCCAGGCTGAGGTGTGGTGCTCTGCTAGAAGTGCCAGCCAACTTGTGGGTGCCTGTGTTACCAGTCATTGACGTTGGCTTCTCTCCATCGTCGCTGGCGTTCAGGTTGACTCGGTCGAGCATTTGCCACAGGAGCTTCTCTTCTCCGGATGAGCCGGCATGGTCGTACACGACACCTGTGCACAAAACAATCATCAGGATTGTTGGGGCTTTGCGTTCAAAGATCACATTGTTATTATCAGGAACGCCGTAGCGAAGGAATTCTATGAATTTTGTCCATCTTGAATGCTTTACCGTGCACATATATTGAAGTACAAAGACCTCTACCCCTCCGCTCTCATCTGAACGTGGTCGCGATTGCTGGCGTTTCATCTCGCAACCTTCGCGTCAGCACTCGAACACCATAACTACAAGACTACCGAAGTGGATATGAACCGAATAACACTGAAGATCTTTTGACCAGAAAAAAGAAGGAAGGAGGCCGCAAGTAGTTGGTTTAACAACAAATGATTAACATAATTTGCTTGGAATAAAAGCACGACTGCGTAAGCTGCTTAATAAAGTAGGCGATTGCATCTTATATAATAACAGCGCAATGAATAACTCAAAAAAAAAGAAAACAATTTTGGGGTGTTGCTTTTGCATAATGTATTCTCCAGGGCCCTATTCATTTTAATATAGGCAGAAAAGTTATTGCAATGAAATAATGCTAGTTGATTTTTACAATATATAGACATAAATGAAGGACAGGTTTTTGTCTTATTTGAGGTGTCAGGCTAAATGTGTTACGCACAATAAATAACATTTTCTGCACCTCCTCGAGCTTTTTTAGTAATGAAAACGTGAAGGACTCATAAAAATGCTTGCATAATTTTCAAAGTTTAGCTATCGCTTTGCGAAAATTGTAGACTCCTTTCTGCTTACAGATGAACTACCTATTCTTTAACACAATTTAAACTTTCAGTTATTGCTTTGCGAGCTAATTTTGTGCTTCTCGGTGACTTTGTACGATATGTCTTTTCTGGTTTTGTTGTATATAAGCCTGAATGGAAGTAAATATGCCGTATTTGTATGTGTCGATATTGTGGTAATTCACCTAACGACCTCGGAAAAGCTGTTAATTGTATTAGATTAATGGCCGTACAGCATTTCACTGCGTTGAACAAAGGTCGAGAAAGGCCACGCTGATTTCTCGTGAATGTCCTGATGTAGTGGATAAAGCAAATGCGTCAACAGGGGGTTGTGTGCTCGTTCCGTCGTTTCGACAAGTGGGCTTGTGTTCGTCAATATTCTTCAATTCTTGAAGAAAACATGGCAACTTGACCAAACGTCCACACGAGCACACCAACCCTGTTTAAGGATTTTCCAACTATCAAGCTACATTCAAGTGAGTAGCGTGGCAGACTGCATAAATAACTACTTGTATTGCACGCACTCGCATAGAAATACAATCTAGAAGCTTCAGTGGGTTACGGCTACAAAGCCCCAACCATACTTGACAAAGCAAAGAACAACGTATCTTTTAGATTTTCGGCGCCAAATGAGAATATGAATGTATTTAAAACAGACGACACATGAATAAACATACCAGAAATTTGTATCCCATCGGTGCAGATATAGCAAAATATCCATAGCAAGACGCTGTTCTTTACGCCTCAAAGTAAAGCGATGCAAAATCGAGAGCAAATGACACCTTAACAACTGTAACGTCATCTCTTTTCTGAAAAAGTGCATTTGACTACCAAAATACGAAGCTCCGAGTCAATATAGTAGAGGTGACTAAAGACAACACGTTATGGCTGCTTTTTTCTTGTCTCAAAAGGTCGAATTATGGAAATATTTTCATTAAAAGCATACACAAGAATATGTTCTTTCAATGAGATTTCCATCAATGCAGACGTTTAGAGATTATGGCGTGTTCGAACATTATATACCGTTCTTTTTTCGTGCCCTAAGGTTTCCTTTTTTTATGCGTGCAAGAAGCTCAAATCAAAGGCCATTCATAGATATGTTTGCGCACTTTCTAGGATAGTGTTTTAGTAGGCTTTATGTATGTGTTTCTTCTATGGCTTGCTAAAGGCAATAGTTTTTTGCCTAATTTACGCTTATTTTACTCACTGTACAATTTACCCTATGTACACATCACATGGCCAGACTTTTTGAAATATGTTTCGTCCCTACTGCGATGCTGACATTGGCCAAGCAGTGGTAGAATGGCCTCGCATACGGGTCCACATTTTGCCCCGATCAAAATTTATGCCAAAACTACCGTCTAGTGGAAGAATAAACAGGATCGCCCCAAAAATGTTGAAGATAGACTTCCCCAGGCAGTGAACCGGCAAATGTAGTGACAATTTACTCTTTCGACGTGCCAATGTAAGACTTTCTCTGTCACCATGAATGTTTACATTTCACACTCTGTGCCTCAGAGAGGATCGAGGCGTGGGTAGTATATCCGTTTGTTTGCCCGTTCCTCAGTTATATTTCATCACTTGAAACATAAAGCAAATAAAGGACGCCTGACGGCTGCCCAGTCAACGCTTTAGCTTTCGGACTCTCAGCCTAGCGGCACCAGATGCTGCAGACAGCTTGCTATAGCAAATACGCCACCCCGTCTCAACTCGTTCTAGGAAAGCCTACAGGGTAATGTTGAAGTATGACAGCCATCATCGTGCCTCACGTGCTTCGCTTGAAAGGAGTTGGAAAAAAAGTGAACCCATCGTCTCGGATTTTGGACTGAAGTTTGTTTTTTAGGGCTTGCATGTTATGATTTACAATACGGTACTTTATTCAGTTTTTTTTCTTTTCAGTGTATCACTGAGGAAGCGTTCGATAAATTTCGAACACACTTCCTTTAAAATACAGCATATCGCTACCAGCTGCCTACACGTATACTAGAAAGCATGCAGTCAATTGTACATGCTTTTGTTTTAACATCGATTTTTTTTATGAAAGCACCGTGGGTCGAAAGAACTGAGGTGCGCAGATTGATTATTATTATATATAGTTGGTCAACGTTAGTCATATCTCATTCGAAGCATTTCTTTCTTTGTTTTAGCTTTAGGCTCTAAACGCGGCATGATCTATTTTGTTGCTCTATAGGTGAATGAAAGAATATTTTTCCCTGTTTTTCTCTTTAAAAGAAGCAATCATCGACTAAAATTAGCTTAAAGAAAGTGTTCACAATAGCCCTTAAATTAACATGGCTGTGTAAGTATTTAGAGATTCGTTGGTTTTCTGAAAGGATAGCCTATGCAGTATTTAGCACTTTGAACTGAAAAACCAATATTAGAGAACGTTGCTGAAGTATTCGTCGACAAAACAATCAAGTTTCACATTTGAAGCACTGAAAGCAGTGCAAAAAAACAACAACACCAGGATGCTTCTATATATCAGACAAAAATCTTTCTCTTCCTCCATTCGTTGGGATTTTGACAGTATTATTTTTCCTGCCTGAAGCATGTGATATCGTTTTTTTATAAAACTTTCTAGTTTTATTCGACATTGCTCTACATTTCGTATCTATTACGTGACTATCTCTCTTTTGAATGTGGCTCTTAACGTGTACCAATTAGCCTGCTTCTTCCGACGAATTTATTATACAATTAACAAAACAGACAGGGACAGGTGCCCGTCCGAGTCTCTTTCGTTAGTTTTCAAAAGTGTTTGCTGCAAATTGTTGATCTTGGGGTACCGACTATCTCGAACCCTCACTTTGTTATTAGACACTACAGAGACATTGTCCGAGCACCTAAAACCAACATCATTCTTTGCATCATTTCGTTGTACTGACATTATGGCATGCTAAACGTTTCAGTGTTAGCAAAAACTTGAACGTAAATCTTCCCCTTGGCTAATATTTTATTAGGAAAAGACTAGTCAATAATGTCAAGACAAATAGACAATAGACAAAAGAAATATTAAAAAGTAGCCAAGCTACTTCCTTTCATTGGGTGAAAATGTGATTCCGCGTACAGGTATGTATAAATGAATGGACATTGTTTACGTCTTATATACCTTAATGAACAGAAGTTTCTTGACAGTCACAATATGAAAGAGTAAATGTTCAATTGTGACAACATGGGAAATTAAACAAAGTTACATTTTTCCGATTATACCTGGGCAGCGCAGAAGCAGTGGTATTAATTCCGCATATAAGGTGGCTCACACATGACATGAAAAAATGCATGCCGTCTCGATTCTGTTTTCAAGGATAGGCGTTGCATGTCATTTTCGGTGCCTGGACGTTGCCTCTGCCTAACTCTGTTAAACAGACCTCCCGTAAGATGACGAGACTACATTCATGGCAACTCCGGCCTCCTTAGTGAAGACGTCGAGGAGATTCTTCTCTCCTTTCTCGGCTTTGGTTATTGTTTTCTCTCACGAAGGCAGACTGTGCGGCGTGTGAAATCTGTGGTGCTGCAGGAAATATCAACCGTCTACTATGTAATACCTTTGACTTGCACTGATAGGCATCACCTAGCAAGCAGGGTGTTCCAGCTACCTCACACCAACCAGATTAAAGATGAAACCTCGGCATTTCGAAGACTTGAAGGTAAAACGTACACGCACGGTATCTTGCCACATTGAACCTACCCGACTCTTCATGGATACATGATGTACGACGTGCGATGCGCACTGGCACACGAGGGTTCACGACGCCACGAAGATGGCAATCGCTATCCCGTAACGCCCACACACAGTGCCTCCTCTCCAAAACGTGGGAGGCCAAGATTTCCAATGGAGTCCTCTACAGGCATTGAAATACCACTCGTCGTCAGAAAAGTGACCACGCCCAGAGGATTCCTGCAATGAGGGACCCTCCCAGCTAGGGTGACCCAGAAATCACGAGCTCGGAAGACTGTTTCGAGATAATAAACGTATATTTTATTAAGTCATTTTCGCTCCTATGAGGTGCTTAGTCTCTGAGCAGTGGACTCGTTTGCCCACGGACACACCCAAAACAACTCAAACTAGTACGCAATTCAAGGGTCATGTTTCATTGCTGTCCTAATGTTCCATTAAAAAATCTTGAATAGTCTGTGGTAGTCCCAGTGAAGAGGCATTCGTTTGTTACTCGGTGGTATTCAGCAATATTCTATTGTGTATTGTAAGAGGTGTTTGTGCTAATGTTGCGTGATAAATATGCTCTTTTCATTTATAGAAATGTCAGTCGTAAACTCAATCAACTTCACTCTGAACTTACCATATTTTGTGTGTATTGCACACTGAATTAAGCTATATGCAAGACGACGCATCTTGCAAGGCCTGTTTCTTGCCGGGTTTTTCTTGATTGGAGAACGGGGAACAAGCGAGCAGTACTTTACTAGCCAGTCTTTGCACTTTGTTGTGCCGGTAATCTCCGTTACGCACCTTAAAACTAAAGGCCAATAAATACATGACAAAACACTTGTCTTCAGCAGAACTGTTCTCGAAAAACATCAGTCACGATTTGTTATTTACGCATGTGCACTTGACATCTTCTAAGGGAAGAAAATTCTGACGTCATAGTATGTGAACACTCACACAAAACATCATAAAGCATGAAAAACCGTGTACATGCCATAAATTTTCACTCTACAAGGCAGCTAAATAAAGTTCAGTTAAATTGAAGCGGCGCCTAGACGTTTGCGCTGCGCCTTGTTTTTGGATCGATACCACAACCCCTATACCCAGTGCTGTACTTACGACGCTTTCCAATGTTTAAAGATGCTAGAAAAGTTGAATGCATCCTGTATATTTTTTAGTGTTTCTTTTTTTTTCAGAATGCAATTATTCTGTATAGCATGTCACTTTCAGTCCTACTCTGTGACGCGAAATGTGGCAAACAGATATTGTATTTCGCAGTTCTCGTTTCTCTTGAATGCTATGTTTTCAAAACACTGTTACGAAACGTTCGCTAAGGCCATACGGTGGGTACACGATCACCTTGAAATGGATATATTTTTAAGTGCAAGTTGCGGCCGTAAAACACCTGAAATTTTTCGAAAGTTCAGCAACCTCTATATTTTCGCGGGTGTCTCAGGCTCTTAGAATTCCACGTTCTTCGTGCCTACGCCTTGGCTCAGCCTCTCCAAACCTTGTTTTCCCAGCGCAGCAACGCCATCAGAAAGAACAAGCGGAGGAAATCTTGTCGCTTCGGCTTAACAGCTAGCCTGTATTTTTAGTCCATAATTGAGAACCAGAGCAGCTGTTGCAGACAACGCGAAAACGCGGAATCCTTTCATCGACCGTGTAAGACCCAGTACCGTGTCTGCGTAACAACACTGGTTCAGAACGAGATCGCACCCGCGAACAATGCACCACAGCACCTTTTTCACACTACGGAATAAACTTTCTATTCTGTAAGCTCTTCATGCACTTTCGGTATACTTGTTGACGCCTACACAACTGTATACTTGTTGTGTAGGTGTCATGATTAAAATACGTAATTGCTGGAACACAGATTCGTTGAAATAAGGGTGGATCTTGTGGAAATATGTGCCTTAAAAATCGTTACTTGTAGCGTTACTACTCGAGCTATTAGGTGCATAATTATAGTAGAAAACCTTTGTGATTTTATGGCTGAAACAGTTGGTGCACACGGGAACCTATGTAACATCGTTTTGCGCTTGTCTCAGTTGTTGCACGCTTAAAGCCTCGAAACAGTGAACTATTGTTCGTATTAAGAAAGCATATGCATCCAGGTTTAGACCAGTAAGAGTTCACGCATGGCATACTATTTTTCGGCGTACGCTGTAGCATACCAGGCTGTGAATGTCGCAGTACTTACTGGCCTATGTATAAACTTGTACAGCGAGCAGGTGTGACTTTTTTGTTGATATTTACTATGATTATGATGTGTACTACTGAGGACGAACTATTGCTGTACGTTAAGCAACTTCACCTTGGGTCTTTATCATGATTGCTCTTTTCATCAAACCCCCTTTGCTTTCAAGTGGAAGTATGTGGCATTGTTCAAGGGTAATGGACATTGAAATGGGGATAATTTTGATTCTATAAAACACACCGCACACAGAGACCATAACAGCACTACTGGAAAACAATTTTCAAAAAATAAACAAACTGCCTCGGTGTGGCATGAGTTGTCTCCATACAAACACTTGTACACTTTCCATATCCTACAATATATGCTGTAAAGAATGCATCACCTAATGTGTTAGGTCGCATGCTCCAGTTCAGTAAGCATTTTTAATCTGTATTGGAAACATTAATCAGCCTGATATTCTTTTGCTGAATTTGATGCAATTGTTAAACTGTTTTTATTCAGTACTGCTGCTGATCTTCAGGCCCGTTTTTATATTACGTAAATAAGACTCTCGACGTGCAGCTCCTCCCATTTTCGTGGCAGTGACGTTCCTGGTCAAGATTGATTACCCGGAATTTCCAAAGGAAGTGAACTTCGTGTTCGCATAAAAGCTGCATACGGTCAATACTTAATCGTATATATTTGCGTTGAGCTAAGTCTCAGACCAAGCAACAATTCAAATAATAATAAAGGAAGACGCTGAGCACTTGATACACATATTTTTACATATGCGATGCTGCTCAGAAGTGTTTTTTTATTTCATTTGTTTGTCAGCAGCAGTTGTAGGCTTAGTATGGGCTCGGTAAAATTGATTGTTTAAATGCATGCCATGCACCAACCACTTTTTTCTTGATAGACGCAAAGCAAAACTTAGGTATCGTCCATTTGCTCTCTTTTTCTTGAATAGATTGATTGATTTGTGGGGTTTAACGTCCAAAAACCACAAATGATTATGAGAGACGCCCTTTTTCTTGAATAGGCCTATGAGTCTTCACAAAATATTGCATGACGTTTGCGTGCCTTCGATATGCTGCGGACAGCTGTCCATTTATCCTAATTTGTGAGATTACTCAGCATTCCAAGCAAGGCGCACTCCACTGCCTCCACAGCAGCATTCCTAAATAGCAACATGAACCGACTCGGTTGGCGTGCAGTATGAGTGTGTTCGGGCAATGCAACACAGATCTGAATTACGTGCTCGTAGGATATTGTCTACAGATAACACAAGCGACGCGAGGCATATGCAAAAGAAAATTACTAGCTAGACAGAAACCAATGGCGGGTTTTCTGTAACAAACTTGACCACAGAAAACCACTGCAAAGAGCACAGCGTATTTTTCCTATCTCAAAGGCCCCACCGACCCAACTTCATCCCGTCAGTGACGTTCAGTTGCTCTAACCTGTGAAGGCAGTGAGTACGTCGTGGTGGTGGCGCATTCGGACGAACCATTTTTAATCGAGGAGCAACTTGAAGCTGTGTAATTGATAAACAAGGCGTCATCTTTTAGTTATGACTGAGTCTTCATATCATAGGTGAATATATATATATATATATATATATATATATATATATATATATATATATATATATATATATATATATTCTGAACACTATGCTTTCATTTGACATGGCTCACAAGAGAACGAAACATCAAAAGCCTTAACAGCACGAGCGCTCGTGTGACGACTCCTGTGCCACACTCACGGAAAAAAACTTTATTTCTGTGTGGTCGCAGATCACTGGCCTTCAATATTAGTTAAATAATGAGTGAGATAGATTAGTTTAATTGTGAGCATCAAGTACTCAACAAAACAGAGAGTTCGGTTCTCAACTTTTTTTCTGCTTTTTAAAAATGAAATTGGACGAACCATTCTAACTCTCCCTTTTATTAGTACTTCATGTTCAGAATGAAATAACCTACCTCAATCAATATTTAACTCGTATTGAAGGCCAACGATCTGCGACACACAGAAACAAAGTTTTCCCGTGCGTGTGGCAGGTAGTCATACTAAAACATGCAGCACTTAATTACACCCCAGCACGGTTAAAGGTGACAAATTCTGATACAAGTGCCGTTTTCTACTATTTCCTTTACACTAAATGCAACAAGATACCCTATAAAGAGGCCCAACATGAACATTTATGACTTCTCTTTCATTTCTTTTCTCAGCATTGTAACTACTCTAGCAGCAGAGAAGAATAAAAATGAGCGACACGAACTTCTTGCTTTCACTTATCTTGCTTTACAGCCTGCATGTGACGTTGTTCGTAGTAAGAAGTGTAGGACCGATAATAAATCTAGTGAATTCTTTGGTTCTGACACTTTTGTTTAGCACACTTTCATATTTAGTTAGTATAAAATCTAACAAAACATATCATTCCGCTTCGCTGCATCGCTCCCCTTTGCGGTAATCCCAAGAGAGAGAGGCCTACTCAGAGAACCGGTGACGCGATCGTTCACTTAGCGTGCTATATTGATAGGCGCCTGCTAGCACGCCTAAATTGGACACAGCACCAGCCCTTTTCAATGCGCCTAGTGGGATTTCGCCGTCTCCAGACTTCGTCCTACGTCTGAGGACTTTGTACCACGCTTAACGAGCGCTGCTTCTATGTACCCTCAGTGGCGTCTGGTCTATTAGCTGGCGCTAATGACTTGGTCGATGAGCCCGGTAAATATGTTTTTGGCCAGTGGTAACATTTTTCGGCATTATATTCCGCAATAAAACAAAATTGGACCATAATAAAATACCTCCAAAATTTTTGTTGTTTTCTTTGAAAACCTGCCGCTCGCTCTCAAAGGCCAAAAATGCATTTTGAGGGAACTGCGCGCTGCGACGAAAACCACACTAGTTGAGCAACTTGAAAGACTGTGCGACAGTAACGTACTGCGTGTCAAAAACGTGGAATAAAAAAACTTATACTTCGAGCCATGAAATGAAATCCCGGTTAAGGCAAGAACTTCAGGGTTTTCCGGACGCGGGAATCATCAGACCATCCACATCGTCGCTTGCTTCAACAATTACCATCGTGCCTAAATAAGACAATATACTTCACTTATGCGCGGATTGCAAGCTTATCAACCACCAGACCGACCAGTTCTTGTTCCATATGCGAAAAATAGACGAAATCATCAATGAACCAGCGGATGCGACTAGTTCTCTATAATTTATTTGAGGAAAGGATACCGGCAAGTACGCTTGATGGAATACACGAAAAAGTTCACGGTGTTTGTTACACCATTTAACGTGTTCGAACACAACCGACTTCCGTTCGGGTGGAAGACCTGCGGTGAATTGTTTTGAGGAAAATGATGAACAGTGTACTCGGAGACTTTAACAGAAAGTTTTGTGATGTGTACGTTGACAATACCCTAGTGTATTCATGGACAAGTGACGACCATATATCTTACTTTCCAGCAGTGTTGCAAGCACTCAGTGATGCAAGACTAAAAATCAATGCGAAGAAAATTGAGTTCTTTAGTCACACGGTGGTATTTTCAGACAGGCGCAAAATAGAGAGTAGATGACAAACCGAAGAGTACCAAAAAAATAAAGCGTGCAGCGAATCAGATCTTCTGCGGAGCCCCACGACGTTCCTTCACTTCCTGTGGTTATAGGACTTGCAGGGCGCTTCCGAGCATTTGTAACAGACTAGGCCAAGAAGACCAATTGCCTCGTAACCTTGACATAAAAAGATGTTCCGTTCTTGCGGACTGATAAATGTGAAATTATCTTTGTAGAGCGAAAGACCACCATTTCCTGTGACCTTGTATTGACGTTTCCAGATTTTACCTTGGCATTCAAACTCTAAATCGGTGCTTCCCATCAAGGAAATGGGGCTGTTTTTTTACCAAAGAAATGACAAAGAGGATGTGACTTGACAGCTACAAGTGATCAGATATTTTCAACATACGTTTACTGAAACCCAAAATATAATTACATCAGAGAAAAAGCACAGCTAGCAGTTTTTAAGGCCTTGAGTTATTTTAGAGCATAGTTGAAAGGGAGATGTTTTATTTAAGCTGTTCACCGACAGCCCGACTTTCACCTCTCGGCGGCTTCTGGCACAGCCAAAGGGGAGAATTGCGCGCTAGATAAGCGAAATTCAACAGTACACTTTCGATGTAGCTCATCGTCCGGGACAAAGTCACCAGGATGCGGATGCAATATCCAGAACACACATTCCCCAATACAAGGACAGTTGAGCACGTAAACTTGGCAAGGCCGTGGGAAGCAACTACTAAATTCATATTTTGAAAAGGAAAAGTACGTGTAGCTGATACCGAAGTGGAAACCATTCTGAGGCTCTACTACAATAGCCCGAAATCTGGAGGGCAGGATGAATTTCGAAGAACGTACAAGAAGCTAACTGCAAGGTTCACGTGGACGAACATGAAGGCGGGTATTACATTTAAACATGCCACAAATGCCGGGTCTTCAAAGCAAAATTTTGTCCACAATAAACGATAACGCTGAAATACTCTGAGGTATCTCTGGAGGTACTGCACCTCAACTTTGCCGAAAGGAAGAAGGTAAGGACATGCTGAAAATGCAAGCATTTCTGGTTGTCGTCAATGAGTGCATGCGCCATGTAGCTGCTAAGGCAGGCAGAGAAGATACGAATGCAGTAATTTCATATCTCAAACGGGAAATCTTCAAAGACGTTAGATGGAAGCCGATAGATGGAAACAACGAAAAAGAGAAGTCCCCCTATTCAAACGTCGTCCAGCTTGTCTGAGTCAGCTCCACTGTTAACCCTGATTATCTCAGAGATGGTAAAGAAATTCTCGCAGAGAACAGACGGGCTTTACAAAGTCCTAAGCTTCGACAATGTGCAAAAAAGAAAAGGGCATAAATTACGCTTTGCAGCCCAACATCACCCTGAAGACAAATTCCTGGCTTTCGGAAAATCAAGTTGGCTGCCCCCTGATATAGAGCAGGATTTAGGGGACAATATCCTCAAAAACAACATATGGTGGTTGAGTGGAACCAACGATATAGCCATACAATGAATAGAAGTTTTGATAAGCGTCGTCGATCAAAGATCCCCAGTGTGCAGCCTGGAAGCATGGTCCTCTTGCGAAAAGGACTCGACTCTAAGTCTCACGTTACTGGTCTCTACTTCCGCATCATGACCACAAAGCGACAAGGTGTACTCAACGCGGTATTTTACCAGGGATCTCGGGGCAAGGTCGAAAAGGCATCTCTAACAAACATATTGTTTTAAGACTACATCACACTGAAGAAGCAAGAGAGACAGACAGCGAGCAAAACGACGTGATTCTGGGATGTGGGGCACGCTCTCGCTTGCCATTTCGGATTACGCTTGGTGTCGTGCAAATATATTTCAACTTTAACCTCGTTTCTCTGTGTGCCCACCCATAACATTTTGGCGGAAGTGCTGGGCAGCAAAGCACGACGGAGCTTCGCAGCAGATGTCAAGTTGCCGGTTCTAACATATCTACCGACAGGAATGATGCGCCAACAGCCATGCCCAACGCATCAACGACGCCCACCTCACCTGTGGTCATTGTGACCACTCCACCCCCAATCCTAGCAACTTTTGGGACACTGACGGTGAAGACGGCGATGAGTGGCTCCAGCTCTACAAGCTCGTTAGTGGAAATCATTGTTGGACCCAACCATGATGCTGGCAAACTTTCTCTTTTACTTGACAGGTACGGCCAAGGCTTGCTTCAACAATAACATAAAAGATATCGCCAGCAGGGACGTTTGTAAGACGAAGTTGCGCGAGTTGTTCGGCCAATCTGCCGGGTGCAAGCAGACCGCTAAGAAAGAACTTTGTACCCGTGTCCAGACACCCATGGAGTCTTACCTCGCCTATATTCAAGATGTCTCGACCCTCTGCCATAAGGTTGATAACACTGTGACCGAGGCTGGCAAGATTGCGCACGTACTCAAGGGCATCGCTGCGGATGTCTTAAGCATCCTTGTATTTAAAGACTGTTCGACAGTCCAAGACGTCATTAAGAAGTGCCGACGCTTTCAAGACGTTAAAAGCCATCGCATCACCGACCACTTCACCCGTCTTCCCAACACCAGTGCAGCGTCAACTTGTGAAGACTTCCGTTTTGACACCTAGCCAAATCCAGTCTCTGCTGGCATTGCGAGGGTCGCTCAACGTGAAATCGAAGCGATGTCACCAGAACTTGAGAGTCTTGACGCCGAATGATCCACAGCCCACCATATCCCTCATACAGAGCGTTCTAGCGTTCTGCGCCAAGAGTTCACGAACTCGGGTCTTCAGACGATCTGTTCTGTGCGCCAATACGATGTCCATCCACCTAACTGGAACACCCAACAGCACTACCGGCGTCCTGCTCCCCGTAACCGAGATTTACACGCATGGAGGACGCCTGACGACTGGCCGATTTGCTTCCGGTGGAACGAGGGGGACACTTTTCACGTCATTGCCAAAGCACAAGATCAAACTTCACGAAAATTGACGCAACAGCCCGCCATTCTGGCCAAGAACCACCGCGTCGTCATGGCTCAGCTCATTACGACATGACAGCTTAGACCAACGCCATGTACAGCCAGTCGCCTTCACCGCGGAGTAGATTCTCGTGGTCTCCTCCACCACCTCATTCCCCATTCGTTCTTTTCGCGACGGTTTCCTTCGGGAAACTAATGTGCACAGCTCCTGGAAGTGACGCTGCTGCTACGACTTGCCCTACAATTCCTTTGTTGACCCTCCCGACCATCCAGAACCTGATTGATGTAAGCGTGAATGGTTTTTCTGTTAAAGCTTCAGTTTACTCTGACGTCCAAATTTATGATATGAGCTCACACTTTCGTGACCGCTTAAAGAAAGTCTTGATTCCAGCCCCTTCACGCATTGCAGCACGCGTTACTACAGCCGGCCAACAAACATCCGTCTCTTCACTGTTCTCACCAACTGCACCAATGACGTTATCTTCGGTCTAGACCTTTTGTCCACCAATTAGGCCCTCATTGACTGTTCAGCTGGCACGGTGCAACTTGACTTGCCCTGAAACGCCCAGTCAGCTCCAAGTTCGTCTCTGCTTTGCTGAACATGTCCATTTATCACCGCAAAGAGTTACGTGCATTGCCGTAACAGCGTCGCCACCTGAACCTGATGGAGACTACGCGCTCACGCCCATTACATCTGTCCTTTTGACACACAGTGTTGCTTTTCTGCACACTATTATCCGTTACGGGAAAACCGCATTTGTATCACTTTGCTGAACTTTGCTCTGTGTTTGCAAGTGCTTCCATGTAGAATAGCACTCGCCGTGCTGACACCATCTGAGGATTGCGTCATTTCAGCTTCGAACCTCAATGATGTGCGTCGCCTCAACTGAACGCAAGTCTGTTAATTGACGAGAGTCCATCTTCTAATGTGGAAAAATTGATGGCAGTGGACCCTTTGCCGCATAAAACTCTTCATCACGTCCTAGAAACGTACTTGGATGCATTTGACTTCTATGACCGTACGCTAGGTTGAACCAACTTTCTGAAGCACTGCATTAACACCGGCGATGCATCTCCGGTACATTGACGGCCGTACCACGTTTCTCCTGTGGAGCGTCAGATCATTAAAAAGAAAGCCAACAAGATGCTCCCCAAAGAAATAGTTAGGCCACTTCTAGTTCATGGGTTTGGCATGTTGTTCTTGGAAAGAAAAAGGACAAT
Source organism: Rhipicephalus microplus (assembly GCF_043290135.1). Lineage (NCBI taxonomy): Eukaryota > Metazoa > Arthropoda > Arachnida > Ixodida > Ixodidae > Rhipicephalus > Rhipicephalus microplus. Next base: position 10,422,494 of record NW_027464588.1, read on the forward strand.
AGCTGGTGATTCCGTGTCGACCACCGACATCTAAACTGGATCACTAAAAAAAAGACTTCTACCTGCTAACCACACATTGACGACACCCTTGAATGTTTTCACGGCGCTAAGCATTTTGCCTTTCTCGACCTTCCATCACAATACTCTCAAATTGCTGTTGACGACATGGACCGCGAGAAGACTGGATTGGTAACCCCTGATCATCTTTACCAGTTTAAGGTTATGCCCTTCGGATTATGCAATGCTCCAACCACTTTCGAGCGAAAGATGGACACTCTCTTGCGCACGTTCAAGTGGTCAATTTGTCTGTTACCTCGACGACGTCATTGTATTTTCCCCGACCTTTGAAACACACCTAGACCGCCTTTCCTCCATCCTTTCTGTTTTTCATAACGCACGACTGCAACTGAACTGAACGAAGTGCCACTTCGGATGCCAGAAACTAACCACGTTGGGACATTTCGTCGATTCCTCTGGCGTACGCCCTGATCCTGATAAAGTTCGAGCTGCGCGAAACTTCCGCGTCCCGACCAGCACTAAAGAAGTCCACAGAATTTTAGGGGTAGGTTGCTGCTTCCGACTTTTTGTAAACATTTTCGCGGACGTGGCACAACCACTTACGGACTTGATGAAGAAGAATGTTTCATTCTTTTGGCACGCTGCGCATGCAAGCTTCGGCGTCCTCTAATCGCATCGCGTTGCTCACAACACCACCTACTCTGGCCTATTTCGACATGTCCGCCCCAACAGAAGTCCGCACTGATGCCAGCAGTCACGAAATTTGTATTGTTTGATCTAGCATCAAAACGGCTGCGCCCACGTGACGCATAGGCCTGCCGTCTGCACTCGGTGGCTGAGCGGAACAGCTCGATCACCGAACGGGAATGCCTTGCTCTAGTTCGGGTGGTTGGCAAATTTCAGCTCTACTTACATGGTCGCCGTTTCACCGACAAAACTGATCACGACGAGCTCTGCTGGCTTTTGTCGTTAAAGGATCCCACTGGGCGTCTCAGTCGCTGGGCACTACGGCTCCAAGAGTATGACTACTGAGTGTCCTATAAATCTGGCCGTTGACACTATGACGCTGACTGTTTGTCCCGCCATCCACTGGACCTCCCCCCCCCCCTTCCCTGAGACTTTGAATGAAGCACCGCCATGTGTGCTCTCTCTCTCTCTCTCTGTTTTGAACAACATCCGGGTTGAACAGCGTCGAGATCCCTTCTTGCGTGACATTATTGAGAAGCGGAACTCTCTGACGCCCATCCGTCTACTGTACAGTTTGTGATTAAAAAACGCATTTTGTACCGCTACAATGTCAACACAAATGAGCGCGAACTGCTCCTTGTGGTGCTTTCCCTCCTACGATCGAATGTTATCGCCCAGCTCCATGATGCCCCCACCACCAGTCTCTTGGACTTACGACCATGTTCAGCATCGATTTTACTGGCCCAGGCTTTATCGCTCCGTCCGCGGCTACGTCGTAGCATGCGTTCAGTGCCAGCGTAAAAAAAAAGCCGTCTATGAATCCTGCCTGACTCCTCCAGCCACTTGATCTTCTTATTGACCCCTTCTTTCGAGTTGGCCTTGACATCCCAGACCCATCTCCTGAGTCTACCTCCGGAAACGATTGAATAGCTGTCGCTATGGATCATACAACCCGGTAAGCCATCACACGGGCTTTGCCAACCAGCTGTGTCACACATGTTGCCGACTTGTTTCTCTACGATGTCATCGTTCATCATGGTGCTCCATGCCAACTCCCCACAGATAGTGGACGTTATTTTTTCTCCCGAGTTATTGACGATCTGCTTCACTCTTGCAAAACCGAACATGAATTTGCGACGACCTAACCTCCACAAACTAATGGCCTTACCGAACGATTCTATCGGACTTTAACTGATATGCTCTTTATGTACGTTCTCCACTGACGACCTATAATCTGGGGCGTTGCATTGTGTGTTGTTGCTGCATACAACTACTCACGCCATGATACCGCTGTGTTTTCACCATTCTATCTCTTATTCAGCCGTGACCCAACTCCACCTTTAGACACCATCTATCCGACAGCTGTAGATTCGCCGTCTGAATATGCCCGTGACACTATCACCAGAGCTCTTACCATGGCAAGAGCATTAAAAGCAACATTACGACGCACATCATCGCGGCGTTTCCTTTTCCCCGGGTTTACTTGTGTTGTTGTGGACCTTGACTCGACATGTTGGTCTCTCTGAGAAACTGCTTTCCCGGTACTGAGGCCCCTACCGCGCCTTGCGCCAGGTGACCAAAATTACCTACGAAATAGCCCCACTGAAATCATCTCCCTCTGCTCCACTGTCTACAGACATTGTTCATGTCTCCCGCCTGAAGCTCTACCGATCCGCAACACAACAGAAAGCACCGAAATGGTTTTTCTGCACCCGGGGGTCATGTTACAAGGCTACACCACGCTGAAGAAGCAAGACAGACAGCGAGAAAGACGACGTGATTCTGGGTTGTGGTGCACGCTCTCGCTTGCCATCTCGGCTTACGCTTGACGTCGTGCAAGTATATTTCAACTATCACCTCGTTTCTCTGTGTGCCCTTCCGGAACAATATATACTTCTATACCGTCTCCGGAAGATGGAAAAAGCAGGCTGGGAGGTTGTAGTAATTCAAGAGAATTATCTGAAAAAGGGACAAAAAACAGGCTATAGTGGAAGAAGAGGTAGATGGCGATTGGGAGAGTGTAAAAAATAGATAGAAGACCGCAAACCCCTTCTTTGGAATGTTATAAGAATGACAAAACTCTTGTGTAAGAAGAGGAAATCGAGTAAACATGGCAGATAATGTGGTGATGTGGAGCAATAGTATAACATTGCCGATAAAACTTTGAATTAGCTAGCACAGTATTATAATAATTAGAAGTCATGGGACACTGGCTTTTTTTGCTGCAGAGCACACGGAAACAGGCTGATGATACTGATGGAAGACTTGGTTTAATCTGATAATTGCCAAGAGACTTCTGAAATCTTTATGGCTGTGTTCGCTTCGAAAGCCATTAATTTCTGCCTGACACCTTTTATGTCGAGGGAGATGGCTACTAAAGAAAAGAACCGTACCTTCGATTACGAGCTACTCCCACTCTCACATTCGAATAAACAAGTACATGCTGGTTACAACGCAGGAGCTAGAAGATGAGGCCGGTTTTTCCTTTGCACAACGTACAAACTTTCGCGCGATAAAGTGTGCAGGTCAACGAATTACACCTATGCCTAACCTTGGGCGCCTATTCCCCGCCACCCTGCCTATTTCCCCTTCTGAGACTTTCACGATTATTGACCGTGCTTTCCTTCGGCACACAGCCCATTCAGTATGCTCCGCTAGCTTCTACTAATGACACTGCCAAGACTGTTGTTCGAGGCTTTCCAGCAGAGTCTGAAAACACCGAGGATGTGTCTAGTACCGGTGCCTTTTTTAAGAGAGAAATTCCTTTTCCAATACACTGCAGCTAATTTCCTGGGTGAGCCTTTGTATTTTTCACAGACAATAGTCAAAATGCGCGACTATATTATTAAACATACAGTGCAACACAATATACTATAGACGGTTCTGTGAAGGAAGCAAGATAAAATTGCACAAGCCTTGGAACAGTGAAACTGGGCTATGCATAAAACTAATTTGGTTCATTCTAGGCAGGCTCATAGCCAGAAATTTTTTGGTTGGTTGAATTTTTTAAAGGTTGTGAAAACTCTGCATTTCAATAGTGCATTATTCATAAAACAACCGCTTCCAGCCTCCCTCACCCACTTGGCCGAAGGCCAGCTCCTAGGTCGTTTAGAGGTATTAACTGGGTGCTGAAGGGTTTGTTTTGTTGCATCTAGCTCTTAGAAAAACTTTGACTAGACGATGCTGGTTGTTTCTACATTGATTCTCGAGCAGGGAGGTCCGAGGTAAGCCGCGCAGAGTCACGGACACATGCCGGACGTCTAAACTCGGTGGACAGAGTCTCACTCCGAAACCAAGCATTCACACCTCTCATAGAACTACGTGCATGTCGGTGTCAAGATGATGCCTTCCGTCACTTCAGATTCTCTCACAGCCGCCGTTGCCTTTCCCGTTCCCTAGCTTAGGACTAACTGCTGTTTGCTTCATTTTTAGTGGAGCAGTCGTGAGTATTGGGAATGGGATATTTTCTGTACCCCATACTTGTTGTGTGTGATGGTACTTTTCTGGTAGGCTGAAAAAATTTAATTGCCGCACAACCATTTGTTGAGCCGACTGTCATCTTCTCTTATCTCAACGCGATAGCGTTGAAGACCTCGTTTCGTGGAAACATCTGCGTCCGCGTCAGCGTTGGCATTAGACTTCGTTGATTGGGAGGGACAAATCATAATCCTGTCCATGACCGAAGAATCTAGAAATGTGCCAATATATTTAAAAAGGACATTTCCGGGTCGAGCGAGGATCAAACACAGGCCATTGCTAACTGATAATTGCTGATTTGCTCAAATTGCTAATTTGCTGTCCAACGAACGGGGGAATACAGTGTGGGTGCTGATATTTAGCGCATAATTTTCATGTGTACATACAAACAGTTGTATCATTGTTTGTCAGGCGGCCTGTCTCAGTTGGGCCACGTGCATTTGCATTAAAGTATGACCTTGCTACTTTCTTGTAGGACGTCGTCACTTAATATTATAACCCTCATTCTAAACCTGTTTGAGTCTACTGCAGGATATGAAGACCTACACAATGGCTTCTATTTCGCCCTATCCAGGTCAAGCTGTTTTTTTTATTTTATACCTAAGAACGTCTTCATTTTCTCACACTATCTATTTTTCTTCCTTTCTCGGCTGCGCTTACCGTCCAGTGGTAACCACACAGTTGGTGTTATTTTCCACTTTTTGCCGTATTTCGCAATGTCCACCGGCTACGTATTTTGTGAGCACATCAGATGCATTTTTTTTACCTTGATGTTACTAGGTTGCCTCCATTGCCTAATTTTTTCCTGACCCACTCAGCCGCCTCCACTCGCTTGGTGTACTGCTATCATTTTTTTGTTCCATCGCTCGCTGCCGCGCACTGAACTTCTCGTCTTTGTTGTTTTCTTCTTAGTGTTGCAGGCCCAAATTTCAGAGATGACAGCACGCAGTGATTGCATGCATTTTACCTTAATCACCTTAGCTGACTTCTTCACATTCTGTGGAAGTAGCTGCCGAATGCACTAGCCTATTTTCATTCCTTAATAATTGTTTTTTTCTTGATTAGGCTCACCTGTTGTATACTTGTCCTAGATATGCATATGCATGTTTACACCAATAAATTGTTTCTAATTGTGTACACTTATGTTTTCACCTTGATCATAGTAAACTTTCGGACTGCTTTAGTACTCTCTCGGTTATTTTCCTGAATCGTAGTGTGTGTGGGACATTTTTTTACACTTATTGGTTTGTTTGGGTGCCACCTGCTAAAAGCACTCCAGTCATTTCAGGTATTACAGTACACAATACAATCAACCTCTGCGGACGACAAGGGAGGAAATCCGGCCTTGTTGGTAAGACGTTAGGCAACATTCGACGCAGAGAAACAGAAGGAGAAGAAGGAATGGAGTCAAATGTCAACCAAAGCACCATAACCACGGAGCCAAACCACGTGGCTAAAGTAACTAGAAGGATAAGAATGTGGTTAAGCACCGTCAAATCATGACAGGTAGATTGCCACTATCCCTCAAGAGGAAGGTATATAACAGCTGCATCTTGCCGGTACTTAGCTATGGAACAGAAACCTGGAGACTTACAAAGAGGGTTCAGCTTAAATTGAGGACGACGCAGCGAGCAATGGAAAAGAAACTGGTAGATGTAACCTTGAGAGACAAGAAGAGAGCAGAGCGGATTAGGGAACAAACCGGAGTTAATGATATCGTAGTTCAAATCAAGAAGAGGAAATGAACATGGGCAGGGCATATAGCACGTTGACAAGATAACCGCTGGTCATTAAGGGTAACAAACCGGATTCCTCGAGAAGGCAAGCTGGTAAGGGGGAGACAGAAGGTTAGTTGGACAGATAAGATTAAAGAGTTTGCGGGTATAAAATGTCAGCAGCAAGCACAGGACCGAGTTGACAGGCGAAACATGGGCGAGGCCTTTGTCCTGCAGTGGATGTATTCAGGCTGATGATATATATATAAAGTCCAGTAGTCTGGCCTTCATCAAGATTAAAATATATATAATCAGGATATATATATGTATATATATATATATATATATATATATATATATATATATATATATATATTATGTAGAAAGGCAGGCAGGTTAACCGAAAAGCAGGTATCTGGTTTGCTACCCTGCACTGGGGAAGGGGAGACAGAAAAGTAGAGAACACGGACTGATCGAAAAAGGAAGGGAAGCAGAAACCACGATATGAATTTAAAAGATGCCGTACTGGAGGGCTCCCGATATTTTGACTATCTCGTGTTCTTTAACGTGGACTGACACTACACAGAACATGTGACTCTATGATTTCATCTCCATTAAATGCGACTGTCACCACTGGGGTAGAACCTGTGACCTTTGGGTCAGCACTAGAGCAGCGCCCCCACGGTTACACCGAGGCGGACAGCGGGTGCACGCTCACAAAATACAATTCTTCATCCGACAGAGACAATGATTGTGGGCTTGCATAATTGCTACAAAACTTGGCTATTTTGCCGGCTTCTAGTATTAGTCTGGTCGGTTTTACAGCGAAAGCGGTTATGATATCGCAACTCGGTTCACGCGCAATTGTGTGCCGCCGCCGCCACCGCTGCCGGTGTCTGTAACAACATCGCTCGAAATAAAAAAACTAAACATAGCATTAAAGACACGGTGGGGCGCGAACTCGGGTCCGCTGGGTGCCAGCCCAGCATTCTACCACTGAGCTACTCTGTTTTTTTATTGCATGTGTAGATACAACCTTCGCAAACATATATACATCAAGCAAAGTAGAAACATGAAACAAAGAAAAGAGGTAAAAAGCGTCATATTTAACAGGATTTTTAAAGTTCCTTCATATGTAGAAGGCTTTCTACTTGATGAAGCCATTCGGGCACCTGCTGTTGAACCTTTTGTGATTCCACGAACGAACAGACAGATTGAAAGAAGTATTGCCTAACCGAACGAGTATTAACATCAGCATGACGCACCGCCATTCTAGATTGCCATATACCGTGCAGGCCCAGTAACATAACTAGGTAGAAAGGTATTCCTTCTTCATTTGATACTGGTAGAAATCTGATGCCGTAGGCATCGAGAGGCAGATCCTTTTTCAAGCTGAGCTTCTCTGGTCCTTGTGACCTGTTGGCAAACTTGCCTTAGGCAGGCTTGATGTCGGGCAAGCAATCCCGTTAATACGATTTATAAAGCGTTTTAAAACATAGAAAGAACTACCAGTCGTCGCACAACGTGAATTGCGTAACGAGTTGGCCATACAATGCTCCAAACCATCACAAATGCTCGTTTTCATTCCTTGAGTATATGTGGCACTCCACCGCTAACACCTCATCGTCGTCAGCCACTGCCTGAAAAATTGGCACGAAATTCCTTGCAAGTGTTTAGCTAATACCGTGATTCTCAGAAAAATAAAGAAAAATAGCGTAGTGAATGCCAGCCTAATACCCAGAAGTTTGTTATTAATACCCTAGTGGGTATCAAGCAAGTGTGCTTGCAGCAGTTACCCAATGAGTGTTTTGAAAATGCTCCGAAAGGCAGCTCTTTTATCTTTCGCTGTGACTGTGCGGCGCCTTCCGCGCAGGCCTGGCATTTTTTTATGGTTGGTCGATTCTCAAAAGCCCCGAGCGCACCAACTACGTCTGCATATCACCGCGAGCCACCGATTGTTACCCTTTTCTGCAATGTTGCAGCGCTCTCATAACCTGCCGACAGCACACCATGCATCTATGCGACGTGTTGTTTTTTTCTAGAAAGTGGAAGCTGATACACCTCTCTACAGTCAAGGAACAAGGTTTCATGCCTTATCTTGCAAGTAGACTGCTTCTGAAGAGCTTGATTGCTTTTTCTCCAAATTTAATTAGACTTCAATTAGGTGTAGTAGACTACCTACACATTTTCACGTGACCCGACTGGTTTTGTTTCATGAGAGATTTTGCGTATCTACGGCACCACATCTGTGTTGTTTCGTGCAGGATCAATGTTAAAACTATGACCTTGATGAGCGCACATTTTGCGCAATTGCTTGCGCATGTTTTCCTAAAATAAGAATGACGAAAGATGGTACTTGTCTCCGCATTACATTTGGGTGCAGCGTGTGAGCATATATTTGTTATTCGGACGAAATAAACAGTTTTGTGGAAAGTTAGCGCACTTGCTATGTTCTCCGTTTTCGTCGTTCGTCGTTCTGTTTCTCTGCACAAAATTTGGCCTGTGGCAGTTGCCTAGCTGGTCTCAAAATATGTGCGACCCTTTAGCAACTCTGCATGGAGACACTTTTGCAACAAGAGTAAACACGCACGCACGCACGCACGCACAAACACACACACACACACACAATCACGAACAAACAAGCAAACAAACAAACACACGCATACTGAGTGTGTATATGCTGTATAGGCTGCACTTAAAAACGGGAAATCAACGAAAGAGCTTTCCGAGATTGTACCCTTTGCAGCGATTGGAATAGGATGCTGTATCCTTTAAAACTATATCCTTTAAACGAACTGCGTGCTGAAATCCGCGCTCAAACGTGCGCAATTTTAAATAGCCAATTATCTTTTGCTGAAAAGTGAAACATTTTTTGGCGGGAACTTTAGTGGTTTTCATGAAAGTTGTATTCATGTTATCTATTCAGCTCACTTAAAAACGAATAATGTCTGCATGAACAAATGAAAAGTAATAATGCGGTTCCACTGTGCTGAACGACGCTCTCTTATTTCAATAAGTAAATAACTCAGTTTCAGAGAAATTTAGAAGGTTCTCAGAATTACGCCGCGTGGAACGTTCAAATGGATTTCGAAAATCAAAATGAAGATGTACGTGCTCACTCGCGCGACGTAAAAACAGCGGTACGCAGAGAAAAAAGAAATGACAGGCAACGTGATATATGAGGGCTGGCGCACCGAGTGGCGTCGCCGAAAAAGCGTGGTAACGTGTGGCCTCTCACGTGGGACAGATAGAATTGGTACTCTCTGCAATGCTTTGGTCCGTCACTCGAAGGCGTGCTCCATTTTCCGGCTTTCATCGTCGACGCACCGTTCCGGAGAGATGAAGTCTGCTTTCTACACAGAATGTTGGTGGCGAAATACATAGTTATCTTTCTGAATGTGCAACATTCACCGGCATATACCGAAAACATCGCTGTCATCCGAGACATGTCCATCCTTTACTTTGCATGAAATATATTCACGAAAAAAAATTCATGTCATCTCCACGAAGTGAATGCTTGTGTCTAAGGCGAAGCTCCAGCGCTTATCGATAAAATCGTGCAACATTCGCCCCACACATCATTTAAAGACGTGACACGTTGTAATACGGTGACGGTATGTATACAATCTTTAAAAGTTTAAACATCGATGCCTTCATATACAGAAGACGAGTCTATAGAAGGAGATTGTGGTGTGGTTACTATCGAACCACAAGCGTTCGCATACCTTGAGAATGAGTCAGAGTAAGTGGTCTAGGAAGTAGCCCTTTAAGCACGCTTGGGCGCCTCCAGAGTGGTAATGACCCCTTCAAGCGCTTGGCTGCTACATCCCGCGCCTGTTCCGCTTCCATGTTCGCTTGTCGCCGCTTTCCTCTGTCATGGGCCTCGCGGGCTCTCAGCTCCGGTCCGCTTCCTGCCACTTACATGGCGTTTCTGCTTTACTGGCTCTCAGAGCCAGGTTCACTTGCTGATGAATCCTCTTCGCTTCAGCCTTCCGGCATCTCACCGCAGCGTCTTGGCGGCGAGCAGGCGTTGCTGCTGCCTTGCGAAGCCGGGGCGCTCATTCGCCTCTGGGGTGAGGAATCGCCGAGTGTGCAGTGGAGTGTGTGGAGCCGGGTAGTGCAAGTTAGCGCCGCGCCGCATACACAAAGGAAAAACGAAGGAGAGCTTCGCAATGCGAGCTGCCCAGCTCAATGTGGGGCGGCCGTCACGTGCGTTTCCACGGGGGCTGTAGAATTAGTTGGGCACGCCACCATCTTCTGTCGTCTGCAGCACCGCGCGTATGACCACGCCGTTTATAGCGGCTGGATTTCTGAATGTAAAATTAAATGCAGCTGTTGCACTTCAAGGTTAATGCAATGTGTGAGAAGCCTACAGTGAGCCTCGGTCTTCACGATTGCGAGTTTAGATTATATCGCTTGAGGTCGAAAGCGGTTGTTAAGATAGCTTAGGACCACCTCTTCGAAAATTGTTGGCCCCACAGCTTTGTTGTTTTATTTCAGAACTATGTTGTTGCCTGCCTCATCGAAGAAAGTGTAGGATTCCTAGAGGCCAACGGCCGCGTCTACGGCCCTTATCGCGAGAGGTGGGGGTGAGCCGTTCTTGTATGTGACGATCAAAACTATCGGAAAAGCAATATTGGTGGCCCACTGTTTTTTAGCCACGGCCTGAGGAGCTTAGCCCATAAAATTCAATACATGCTGTCTTATTGATGGTCGTGTTTCAAGTATTAACGGGGTTAATGACATACTTTGTCCGCAAATATCATAAACGCAGAACACATTATGACAAGCAAAAGTTTTGGGGACTCGCTTACTGAATTTCGCGCCGAGCGGTTGTGCGACTGGTGGCATAGGGCGAGCCAGTAGGCCAGTGCGCAGCTATGGCAGACTGGCTTCCCCTACCTCATCTCCTGACACCGACAAGGGCTCTCGCTGAGTGGTGCCCCATCCTGAGACTTCTGCGACAGCGTCCATCTTTCTTATTTTCTTTTTGCTTCTGGGTGTCACTCTCCCTGCACGACGCTCACTCCTTTCCCCTATCTCAATCTCTATAGCTCTTAATCTAATCTTTTTAATTTCTCCTTACCCCCTTTTCTTGTGAGCAACTGTTGAAGTTTCGCACATGATGCAGACAGTTACGGGGCTCACTTTTATCTTGTTTTCTCTGTTTTAAGAATCACTTACAAAAGTTGTGTGTTCTTTTACTCTGTGTTTGTGATATTTGCGGCCTAATTATGTCATGAAGCAAGTACCAACGAGGCCAACAATCAGTCTAGTAACATGGCGTTGCATTGTTTCGCACTTTGCTTACTATTTCTACATCAACTAATAGCTGCATTTTCTCCGTAGTGAGAAGCATGACTTTGTAATTCCACCTTATGAAGTATGAAATTTATGTCTCTACAGTAGAACAAGAAAAATTGCCTGTATTGTTTTACAGCAGAAAAATCTTACCTTCCAGTCTACGCTGCGAAGGTTATTCGCCGCACAAGTTCTGGTATCATCTAATTCCATGGAACAATTTAAGGTAAGTAATTCATGTGCACACCACCATAGCTTTACATTGTTGAAACCATATTGAGCCTTATTTCCGATGATTTTTGTCCGCAAACTGGTGCACTTAACAAAAATTTTCGACAATGAACACAAATCAACTGCTTCAACTCACCGTCTTCCTACCACAACGATGACGTTTTTCTGGCCTCATTTTTAATTTTGCGCCACATTTCAAGTACGAATGTGTAATGGGATTCCTGCTTGCTTCGCATGCTACAACCATGGTTTCGTGGCATTTTACGAACGCACCTCATTGTCTGTAACACGGTTTCAATACTTGATATATGCTCTGCTTTGAAAAACGACTCTACCATCCGGGTGCGATTTCGTGTAAACAATGAGCCCTGAGTAGGGGATCGTTTCAGCGTGAAAACAGGCCTGAAGTTGTCATGCGAGTTGAAGTTCTTGTGCATTTCTTGCAGTTTCGTCGTCAAATGAGCTCGCTGTGAGAATTCTGTGCTTGTCTTCCATGGGGGAGACAAGTACTTTTGACAGCGTACGCACCGTCGCATTGAGCCACAGACTGGCACGTCTTTTTTGCTACTGAGTGACCACAGCGATTAACGAGGGCTCTTTCGGTGCCGGTGTCGCATTCTCTCCTGCTACAGTAAGTGCCGCAAATGACTTGGCCAGAGCAGGTTGCCGGAACTTGTTTTCGGCAGGGCGGCGTCCACTGTGGCGCTATCAGACTCCGCTTTTAATTAAAGGCAGTTGCAAAGAGACTCTCTGCGTGTGGTGTTTATTAGCCGCGTCGAGACAGTTTATATCAGAAGAAAACGAAGGTTTGTTTGTTTGTGCAAAAAGGAGGGGGAGATTTCCCCGAAGTTGCCGAAACTCAAAGGCTAATAGTGTTAAACCGCTTCGAAGAGGTAGCAGTAGAAAAAAATCTGCCTGCTTGAGTTGTTGCGTCAGGTCATTAGAAGCTAAAGGCTAAGCTTTTCTTCCTTGAATTAGAACATGTGAGTGTAGAATCAAATAACTGGGAAGGCAGCATATATTCTCCTCTTGAGAGTTCGTTTAACAATGACGTACTGAGTGCTGCCGTTGATGCATAAGTGTACTCTTTCTTAACCGATAACAACGATGCGATGGTATACTTACCAAAACTACGTACAAATGCAGTGATAGATGTATAATTCGTGCGCATGCAAGAAAAGGTGGTGCCATAAAATCCGACATGTTGAGTTGAGCGTTATTCACTGTATGGCGTCTTGGGTAACTCTGAAAGAGCTGGAAGATCTGCATGTGTGCGTGGCAATTTTTCAAGTACCACAAATCATTATATAATGTCCTCTTCACTAAATATATAAATAAAAGATTTTACAATTAAAATCAGGCTCTCTGATTTCTTCAGTTGTGGTAACTATAGATCTTGCTACGTGCCAGTGCATGGAGTTGAAGAAGATTAAGCATTAGACTGACGCGAGCTCATCTCTGTGTCGCTAATCCTCCGTCGCATCGCAGCACGGGCAGGATCACTATGTGGCTCATAGGAGATAGACTCAACGTCGAGCGGCAGGAGCCTTTTAGCTAAGATTTGGTTGGCTTTTCCTTCCTCACATTTCTTGTCAGTTTCTCTCAACTGAAACGTTGTTGCAGCCCTTTGGAGGTCAGGCAAATCATACTATTCTGATGTCTTTTTCATCACCTGGCCAAGGGCACTCGCCATGGCTGACCTCACTACCGGTCAAGGATTGGCCTCTCGGTACCTTGCTACGCAGTGGAGATAGCTACGTCCCTATGGCTCTCGTTCCTACAAATGGGGGTTCCATTCCAATGAAGAATCCGAAGGTGATACAAGTGGAGCTTCAGAAAGCCTTGTCGCCTTTCTAGAAGATCACTGAGGTCCGCATGTTCGGCCGAGGGGGTATCCTGTGCTGCTCTGCAGATCAGAATTGCGTGCGAGAGCTTCTGCATCGCTTTGAATTTGCTGCACAGCCGGTGAGCCCGTTTATTCCAGCTCATCTTGCATGTACGAAGGGCATAGTCCGTAGGGTGGATACGAGTCTGGCAGCTCAAGAAATTCTAGACCTATTTGCTGTAGCTGGGGCAGTTTCAGTCTATCGATGCACCCGAACGACTGATAAAACAAAATCGCCTACTGAATCAGTTATACCAACTTTTGCAGGAAGAGTCAGACCAACAGAAATTAAGACATGTCCACTAATCTTTCCCGAAACCACTTTCCCCGAAACCTCTGCTGTGCTCAAAATGTTGGCGATTCGGCTACAGCATGAAAGGATGCAGATCACAGGCTAGATGTCGTCTTTGCGGAGGGAGTCATGAGAGCTGCGATTGCAAATCTGATGACCAGAAGTGCTGCTTGTGTAATGGAGCGCACCTTGCAGACTCTGCTGAATAGCGCGCAAAAAAAAAAGAAATGGGTGTTCTAGAAGTCATAAAACGCAGGCGTTGCTCTGGGAGGGAGGCGGTAGCAGAAATGCATGAACGATCGAAAGGTTACGCAGGCATAACGTCCCGGCACACAGCGGCAATGGATGCATCGCTCGCCAAGTCTATAACTGAGGCTATTGAAAAGGCTACTGAAAAGGCAATGCAGCGTCTGGCAGCTACTCTTTTTGAAGCCTTGGCTTATATGTTAACACAACAGCTGACACAAATCATTGGTACAGTTTCTGTGCAAAACCGGGATTCGCACGCTTTGTTGAGTTCAAGGGGTACAGAGGAGAAAAATCCGACAGTCAATCCTAGATCTATCTCTCCGAAAGCAGCACCTTAAAAAAATACTGTTCAGGCTGAGTCAGAACCTGTGACAGATGATTCAGGAGACTTTACAGATATGGACACAGAATCTCTAAGAACTTCGAAACGTAACAGATCTTCCCCTTCTAAAAAGTCTTCTCAGAACCCAAAATCCAAGAAATACTTGTCAAAGAAAGACTTCTTTTAGAACATTTCAAAAAATTATCTCTTGAAAAAATATATTCTGGATCAGGCAGTTTCTTCTGCTGGTATAGCATCAAAATAGGTTCCCTGAAAATTCTGCAGTGAAACTTCCGGTCAATTTGGTCGGCAACTACAGATTTAAAATATATTTCTTCGCAAATTTCTCCTGACATAATTGCTAATCAGGAAACCTGGTTTGGTAACGGTAAAAAGTTTTACATGAAAAAGTATCAAATAATACGGCTGGATCGGCCGAGTAGAGGTGGCGGTCTGGCTTTCTTAATATCAACTAAATTTAGTCACAGAGCCAAGATATCGTATCAGTGTATGGATACGAATTACGAAATTATGGTGTTAGACATAACACTACCAGACTGCTCGCCTTTCTCTTTTGCAAATCTATACTTTCCTGCAGAAGCTCAAGACACGAGATGCCTCGATATTATATTATGGTAGCTTTATACAGAAAAGAAATAGTACTGTGTGGTGATTTCAATTCACACCATGTGTCTTGGGGATTCAAATCTGATGTATGCGGAAGACGTTTGTGGGAATGGACGCTTGATAATAACTTTTCCTGCTTGATCTCACACGTTGCTTCATTTGCAAGAGGTAACTCTAAATCGACTATTGATTTAACATTTTCCAGCTCCACTTTAAGCATATCCTCGTGGAATATATTAGATTGGGCTACAAACAGCGACCACCTTCCCATTACGTTTGAAAATAGGTTCCCAAGGTTTAGTTTGGCAGGGAAAGTTGTCTCATTCGTAAATTATGCTAAATTCCAAAAAAACTTAAAATATACGTTAACTTTTCGCGAGGAAACGCAGGAAGACCTTAGGGCATTGAGTCTATGTGCGGTGTTGAAACGATCATTAAAAATTCGACGTTTACTGTAAACACGAACAGAGCGGGATCTTTTAGCCCGTTGTGGAATCTAGAATGTGTCAGGGGGTATAGAAAGCGAAAAGCGGCTTGGAAAAAGCTGTTATTAACCAATGCCCCAAAAATTAGAGTGATTATAAATTCATGGCTACTGATTTTAGGCGTCTAGTGCGCGAAGCAAAGAAGACTATGACATGAATAAATTAAATTATCTGGCTAAGTCTAAAAATAAGAAATGTCTTTTCATGTTTTTTCGTGCGAGAAAAATGATTCCACAGGCTGAAAGCAGTCATTCCATCGTTATGTTTCCTCTCGAACTCTCTGATGTCTTTGAAAATATTGCTAAAGGCTTGCAAACCAGGCTTACGGCAATTGTGCCAAACTCCATGGTGGAATTAAGGGTGGATTGTGATTTCCAGGAGGTATCTTTAGCTGAACTGGCAGATGTGATAAAGAGCTTACCGCCCGCTGCTCCTGGACCTGATGGGGTGACCTCTACAATAATTAAAGTGCTATACTAAATATACCCACATGCAATCCGTAATATATTTAATTATTCTCCGAAAAATTCTTGAATTCTGGCAGATTGGAAGCTTTCCAAAATATTTCTGATACTTAAGAAACAGGGAATAGAGTTTACTCTGAATACCATAAGGCCTATTTCATTGACATGCGAGTTGAAGTTCTTGTGCATTTCTTGCAGTTTCGTCGTCAAATGAGCTCGCTGTGAGAATTCTGTGCTTGTCTTCCATGGGGGAGACAAGTACTTTTGACAGCGTACGCACCGTCGCATTGAGCCACAGACTGGCACGTCTTTTTTGCTACTGAGTGACCACAGCGATTAACGAAGGCTCTTTCGGTGCCGGTGTCGCATTCTCTCCTGCTACAGTAAGTGCCGCAAATGACTTGGCCAGAGCAGGTTGCCGGAACTTGTTTTCGGCAGGGCGGCGTCCACTGTGGCGCTATCAGACTCCGCTTTTAATTAAAGGCAGTTGCAAAGAGACTCTCTGCGTGTGGTGTTTATTAGCCGCGTCGAGACAGTTTATATCAGAAGAAAACGAAGGTTTGTTTGTTTGTGCAAAAAGGAGGGGGAGATTTCCCCGAAGTTGCCGAAACTCAAAGGCTAATAGTGTTAAACCGCTTCGAAGAGGTAGCAGTAGAAAAAAATCTGCCTGCTTGAGTTGTTGCGTCAGGTCATTAGAAGCTAAAGGCTAAGCTTTTCTTCCTTGAATTAGAACATGTGAGTGTAGAATCAAATAACTGGGAAGGCAGCATATATTCTCCTCTTGAGAGTTCGTTTAACAATGACGTACTGAGTGCTGCCGTTGATGCATAAGTGTACTCTTTCTTAACCGATAACAACGATGCGATGGTATACTTACCAAAACTACGTACAAATGCAGTGATAGATGTATAATTCGTGCGCATGCAAGAAAAGGTGGTGCCATAAAATCCGACATGTTGAGTTGAGCGTTATTCACTGTATGGCGTCTTGGGTAACTCTGAAAGAGCTGGAAGATCTGCATGTGTGCGTGGCAATTTTTCAAGTACCACAAATCATTATATAATGTCCTCTTCACTAATTATATAAATAAAAGATTTTACAATTAAAATCAGGCTCTCTGATTACTTTAGTTGTGGTAACTATAGATCTTGCTACGTGCCAGTGCATGGAGTTGAAGAAGCTACATCAATTACCATACAATACTAAACCCTAGACAAATTGGCTTTAGATCGGGATACTTCATTTGGTGTGCACATGTAGATTTGAAAAGTCGCATACAGCTGGCTTGGCATCACCGCGAATACTGTGCACTAGTCACTCTAGACTTAGCTAAAGCGTACGACAAAGTGGAGTATCCTATCCTAATCCAGCAGATGCAAGACTATCGCTTTCCAAAATATATAACAGCGTGGATTACAGAGTTTGTGAAAGACAGAGAATTTTATTGCTTCTTGAATAGATGCTCTTCTAAAAGATATAAGCAAACACGAGGTGTACCTCAGGGCTCAGTATTATCCCCAGTGTTATTAAACATATTACTAAGTTCCATTCCAACTCATCAGAATATCCAAATTTGCGTATATGCAGATGATATTGCTTTCTTCGCAACAAGCAGTGATCTGCACTCATTGTAACAGGCATTACAGAATTAAATGAACATACTAGAAGGATGGCTTGACAATATCCATATGTCATTGAACATCAACAAAAGTGCGCTTCTGCCATTCTATTTTAAGGATCGTGTCAACATTTCCTTGATGTATCGTACCGAGCTCATTTTCCAGGTCGATTTCCTGAAATACCTAGGCATCGTATATAATAGGACGCTAAATTGCAAAAGCCTTATAGACGAGGTTGGCTGTAAAGCGTCACGTGCCTTGGGGTGGTTACGCGAATTGGGAAATAAAAAAATAGGATTGTGTAGGAGTTCATTGATATTGATTTACAAGATGTATGTGTGGCCTATTTTGAAATTCGGGTGTGTAATATTTTCAGGCAGCGCGGCTTACTAGATGACACAATTTTTATTATTAAAAAGAGAAGTTTTGCGCTTGTGTTTTGGACTCCCCAAATTTGTGGCAAATAATGTTTTGTATGTGGAAGTGCGCCTTCCACCTTTGTTAACTCGGTTTAGAATACTTACAGTTCAAACTTTCCTAAAAATATACAATTCACCTCTGCGACAAGCATCTCACGTTTTTATTCAAGAACCAACCGCATTCTTTGGAACACAATGGTCAAGACTACACTCCCCTCAGATTAGGTTCATCCAAGCGCTGCTAGAGCCTCTCAATGTAAATATTTATCAGATTGGGATAACAAAGACACCCAATTCAAAACTTGAAATTAAATTTGATAATATTTTCCCCTCTAATGCGATACAACTGCCCCTTCAATATTTAAATTTTCGGTTAAAAGATTACTTGACTCATCTGTCCATAAACAACATTATTGCGACGGATGCATCCGTATTGAACGAAAAGGCAGGAGCAGGCATCTTCTGTACTTCTCTCGACTGGTCTTTCTCAGTTCAATTACTAGATTACACGCCTATATTCATCGCTGAATTATTTGCTATATTTTTATCACTTTAAAAACTTCCTGCAAGCGAATCAGAAGCGGTCATACTTACCGATTCTCTCTTAGTATGCACTGCACTATCTACAGCAAAACATTTGTCATTATTGAGTATGATTAGCAGTTTATTACCAGCAAACCTGAAAAAATTTCACTTGCTATGGACACCTGGCCTTTGCGGGATTTATCCAAATGAGATGGCAGGCTCGTTAGCCAAAGCATCGTTAAGCGGACCACTCTAACCTATTTTACCTGATTTCGCCTACGTAACAGCACTCAGATGTAGAATAGCTTGTTTGCACAAAGAAATGGAAAAATTATAATTGGATAAAGTCGGAGACCTCGTACATCTAAGATTTTGCTGGAACAAACATTGGTGTGTATCTCGGCAGTTAGAAATTATAATCACCAGATTACGATGCAGAATTCCGCATCTGAATTACTACCTACATAAAGCTGGACTAACAGCATCTCCGTTGTGTCTCTTTTGCAAGGAATCGGAATCAATAGATCATTTCTTTTTATCCTGTCAACGATATGCTTATCAAAGGAAAAGATTCCTGGTCAAACCAATTGAGAAGCTAGGTTTAAAAATAAACGTGAAACTAATTTAATCCTTGGTGGGATTACATTAAGATATAGCCACAGGGAGGTTTTCTCTGCTGTGTGCGAGTACATAATGTCAACAAAAAGATGACCTTGTGAGTCTATTGTTATTATTTACGGCTATGAGACTACCTGAATGCCTGACTTAGCACACTTGATGATCCTGCCGCCCGGTTCTTGGCCAATCCCCCTTTGTGGGCGAGTGCCAGCAGAGCTGAAGGTTCACCACCATCATCATAATCTCTATAGCTGGCGCCGCTCGCTTAACTGGCTGAAAATACACCTATGACTACCCCGTTGAGTCGGTCTCCTTTTCGTAACATATTTGGTGGGGTTGTGTGATGCCGTCCTTGCCACGGAACTCTGAACAGGACGCTTCCTCGCGGCTTTCAACATGACCACTCAAGACTCGGCTACATCCTCCCTGGTCACCCACCCTTCTGCCCGGCATGTCAAACCAGTGCCCGCAACAACTTTCATGACGCTTTCCGCCCTCAAAGACCCTGGCGTGTTCTCCAGCCCGAGGGTTCCGACGTCGACCAGTGACTACGCCTCTACGAACGCGTCAGTGCCACTTACACCTGGGATCCCACAATTATGTTCGCAAACGTCATCTTTTATCTCGACGGAACTCCTCGTGTTTGGTTTGACAACCACGAGCGTGAAATGACAAGCTTGGACAGCTTTAAGGAATATATACGTGAGCTTTTTGGCAACCTCATTGGTAGTCGTGAAGCTGCGAAGAATGAGTTATCGATTCATGCACAATCTTCCACGGAGTCCTACACCAGTTACATTCTGGCTGTCCTCTCACTATGGCGCCAAGCTGAAGAAAACTTGTCCGAGCCTGACGAAATTGCGCATATTCTAAAGGGTATCGCCGACAATGCGTTCAACCTGTTGGTATTCAAAAATGTGTCATCTGTTGATGCGATTATTCAAGAATGCCACTGGTTCCAACAAGCTAAACTAGGCGCATCTGCCATCAGTTCCAGCGCCTTCCGATCACCACTGCGACGTCCTCATGTCTCGACAGATATAATCCACCAGACACCTGAGACAACTTGGCGTGTCTTGTCAGGTGGAAACTTGAAGTGGCTGCTCCTGAAAAGGTAGGACCAACGTCTCCCGGCCACTCTCCTCCAATTACGTTGCCCCTCATTCAAGCAGTCTTACGGCAGGAAATTGCAAGCTTGATAATTTATTTTATTTAACCGCTTCCTCGCACCGACTTCCAGCCACAACACACGCCTGCACGTCACTTCCCGACCAGCTCTCCCTCAGCGTTCCGTATCCTTCCGCATGGCGAACACACGATGACAAGCTGATCTGCTTCTCGTGTTATTGAATCGGGTACATTTCTCGCCATTGCAGAAGTCACTGGGGTTCTCCTGCACAAGCCTCATCATGTCCCTTCCATGCTCGTCCTGCCTATCGCCATGAGACCAGCCGCACCCTTTTGCCCAGGAACCTCCTACTGAATACCGCTACTCCTGCTCTCCATCCCCCCAATGTCGCCAGTCTCGTTCTCTACAGCCCCACCGACTGTCTTCTCCCACCTTTCGGCGAGGTTCCCCGACAAAAAACTAAGTGTTGCAGCTCCCAGTGGTGGCGCTGTATCGCTAGCACAGACACAAAATCCTCTCTTGACAATACAGACAAAACGGTACCTTATATACCTACAAGCACACGGCGTACATGTCGCTGCTCTTGTCGATACCGGCACTCAACTTTCCGTGATAACGAGTGATTTTCGCCGCAAGCTCAAGAAGGTTCTCACACCTGGGCCACTCAGTTCATCTGTGTTGCGGATGGCGGAATAGCATCTATCGCTGGAATGTGCTCCGCTCGTGTAAGCATTGCAGATCGACACAGAGTTGTCCTCTTCGGCGTCCTAGATAAATGCCTCACGACGTAATCTAAGGCATCAAGTGCCTGTCCACGCATTCTGCCCTCATAGACTGTTCAACCAGTACGCTCAGTCTTCACTTTTCTGCAACAGAACCTCTTGCATAACGGCCGAGTTGCCTCTGCACAACGGGATATGCTCACCTCTCTCCACAAAAACTGACCTACGTAGAGCTCGTCTCAATACCACCAGTTCCCGTCGGTGACTATGTTCTGACCCCTATCACCGATGCTCCCCTCAACCACGACATTACATTACCACACACCATTCTGTGCGTCGCAGGAAATTCTACTTGGCTCCCAGTTGGGAACTTTAGCTTGACATTTCAAGTGCTGCCACAATGGATCTCTCTGGCGTTGCTCTGCACCTTAGAAGCAATGCGGTAGATGTTTTCACGATGGCTGCTACTTCTGTCTCTTACGCTCAACATCATTCTGAAACTTGCTCTGACAGCGCTATTACGTCGATGGTCGCTTCACTCTTGACGCCGCAGCATACTGACAAGCTCTTCAGTGTTCTGCTGTCCTACATCGACGTTTTTAACCTCAGCGGCCGTCTGTTGGGAAAAGCTACTGGTATGACCCACCGCATAAACACTGCTAATGAGTATCTTATTCATAGGCGTCTATATCGGGTGTCGGCAGCCGAGCGTCACATTATCCAAAGTGAGGTCGACAAAATGCTCGCCAAGGACATTTTTGAGCCATCCTTCAGTCCATGGCCTTCTCCTGTAGTGCTAGGCCGCAAGAAAGACGGTGCATGGCATTTCTGCGTTGATCATTGACACCTAAAAATACCAAAAAGAAGTGTACCCTCTGCCATGAATAGATGATGCACTTAAATGCCTCTATGGTTACTACTATTTTTCCTCCATAGACCTTCGTTCCGGCTCCTGGCAGATAGAGGTAGATAAAATGGACCACGAAAAGACGGCATTCATCACCTCGAATGGCCTATATCAGTTCAAGGTCATGCCCTTTGGCGTTTGTAATGCTCCAGCCACCTTCAAACGAATGATGGACTCCCTGCTCAAAGGATTAACATGGTCCACCTGTTTGTGCTGCTCGGACGACGTCATCGTCTTTTCACCAACGTTTGAAACTCATAAAGAGCGCCTCTCAGCCATCTTAGGCATCTTCCGTCACACTGGCCTGCAGCTCAACTCGTCCAAATGTCACTTTGGATGCCATAATCACAGTACTTGGCCATTTATTAGACGCCAAGGGTGTACAACCAAACCAGGCAAAAAGCAGCGCCAGCAAAAACTTTCCTGTACCACTACCTGCGAAGAATGTACGCAGTTTTATCGGACTTTGTTCCTAATTCCGACGCTTCGTGAAACATTTTGCACACATAGCGAGGCCGCTTATGCAGCTCTTCAAGAATAATGTCTCGTTTTCATGGGGCTCCAAAAAGGCTACTGCGTTCTCGGCTCTTATCGCTCTTCTCACTATTCCTCCAATTCTGGCACACTTCAACCCTGTTGCCCTTACGGAAATTCGTACAGATGCAAGTGGAAATGGCATTGGTGCAGTGAGGCTCAGAAACAACATGGCCATAATTGTGTTACTGCATATGCCAGCCGCATCCTATCCGACCAAGAACGTAACTATTCGATGACAGAGTGTGAGTGCTTGGCCCTTGTATGGGCTGTGGCGAAATGATGACCTTATCTATACGGACACCTATTTTTGGTAGCTACAAACCACCACGCGCTCTGCTGGCTCAACTCTCTGAAAGATCCATCAGGCTGCCTTGGTCGCTGGGCTTTGCACCTTCAAGAGTTTTTCTATTGGGCGGTCTACAAATCTGGCTGCGTACACCATGATGCCGATTGCCTCTCCCGGTACGCTGTCGACGATCCTGAGGACACTGACAAGCCCACCAAGAACCCCATCTTGTCAGTGTCTGACTTCCTTGACATTGGGGAAGAACAGAAGCGCGATCCAGTGCTGCTTGACATCATCAGCCGTACGAAATCCTCCCCAAATGATGCTTCCGTCCACTATTTTGTCATTTAAAAGGGTGTGCTGTACCGCCGCACTTTCCGACCAGACGGGTCTGACCGTCTGATGGTAGTGCCTAAGCATTTGCGCCGCTGTATTCTCATCGAAGTTCACGATGCTCCCACGGCTGGACACCTTGGAGTGTCCCGCACGTACGAGCGCGTCCGGCACCGTTTCTTCTGGCCAGGCCTTGCTCGCTCAGTACGCCAATACGTCGCCATATGTGTCCTACACCAACGTCATAAAACACCATGGCTGCTACCCGCTGGCCATCTTCAACCAATCGACATACCCGCGGAACTATTTTGCCGTGTTGGGTCAGACCTGCTTGGTCCTTTTCTCACATCAACAATGGGAAACAAATCGACAGCCGTGATTACAGACTACGCTACACGCTATGCTATTACGCGAGCTCTACCGACCAGCTGTGCAACCGACGTCGCTGACTTCTTGTTACGGGAAGTTTTATTGATTCATGGTCCTCCGAGACAACTCCTCACAAACCGTGGCAGCACATATTTATCCCAAGATATCGCCGACATTCTGCGTTCTTGTTTCACGCAACGCACCCTGACAACCACTTACCACCCTCAAACAAACGGCCTCACGGAACGATTTCATCATCATCATCATCATCATCATCATCATCAGCCTGACTACGTCCACTGCAGGACAAAGGCCTCTCCCATGTTCCGCCAGTTAACCCGGTCCTGTGCTTGCTGCTGTTAATTTATACCCGCAAACTTCTTATTCTCATCTGCCCACCTAACCTTCTGTCTCCCCCTAACCCGCTTCCCTTCTCTGGGAATCCAGTCAGTTCCCCTAATGACCAGCGGTTATCCTGTCTACGCGCTACATGCCCTGCCCATGTCCATTTCTTCTTCTTGATTTCAGCTATGATATCCTTAACCCCCGTTTGTTCCTTAATCCACTCTGCTCTCTTCTTGTCTCTTAAGGTTACACCTACCATTTTTCTTTCCATTGCTCGCTGCGTCGTCCTCAATTTAAGCTGAACCCTCTTTGTAAGTCTCCAGGTTTCTGCTCCGTAGCTAAGTACCGGCAAGGTACAGCTGTTATATACCTTCCTCTTGAGGGATAGTGGCAGTCTACCTGTCATAATTTGAGAGTGCTTGCCGAATGTGCTCCACCCCATTCTTATTCTTCTAGTTACTTCAATCTCGTGGTTCGGCTCTGCGGTTATTACCTGCCCTAAGTAGACATAGTCTTTTACAACTTCAAGAGCACTATTACCTATCTCGAAGCGCTGCTCCTTGACGAGGTTGTTGTACATTACTTTCGTTTTCTGAAGATTAATTTTAAGACCCACCTTCCTGCTCTCCTTGTCTAACTCCGTAATCATGAGTTGCAATTCGTCCCCTGAGTTGCTCAGCAATGCAATGTCATCGGCGAAGCGCAGGTTACTAAGGTATTCTCCATTGACTCTTATCCCTAACTGTTCCCATTCTAGGCTTCTGAAAACCTCCAGTAAGCACGTGGTAAATAGCATTGGGGAACTTGTGTCCCCCTGCCTTACACCCTTCTTGATTGGTATTCTGTTGCTTTCTTTATGAAGCACTATGGTAGCAGTTGATCCCCTGTAGATTTCTTCCAGAATGTTTATATATACTTCATCTACGCCCTGATTCCGCAGTGTTTGCATGACGGCTGGTATTTCTACTGAATCAAACGCCTTCTCGTAATCTATGAAGGCTATGTATAGTGGTTGGTTATACTCTGAGCATTTCTCTATTACCTGATTGATAGTATGAATGTGGTCAATTGTTGAGTAGCCTGTTCGAAATCCTGCTTGTTCCTTTGGTTGATTGAATTCTAATGTTTTCTTTACTCTGTTAGCAATTACCTTTGTAAATAGCTTGTATACTACAGAGGGCAAGCTGATCGGCCTGTAATTCTTCAAGTCCTTGTCATCTCCTTTCTTATGTATTAAGATGATGTTAGCGTTCTTCCAAGACTCTGGTACTCTTTCCGTCAGGAGACACCTCGTAAACAGGGTGGCTAGTTTTTCTAACCCAATCTGTCCTCCATCTTTCAGCAGATCTGATGTTACCTGATCCTCACCAGCAGCTTTGCCCCTTTGCATGCTCTCCAAAGCTTTTCTGACTTTTTTTTATTATTACTGGTGGGGTGTAATCTGGGTTACTGCTAGTTCTTATAGTATTAAGGTCGTGGTTGTCTCGGCTACTGTACAGATCTCTGTAAAACTCCTCCGCTATTTTAACTATCCTATCCATATTGGTAGTTATTTTGCCTTCTTTGTCCCTTAGTGCATACATCCGACTTTTGCCTATCCCAAGTTTCCGCTTCAATGCTTTGACACTTCCTCCGTTTTTCAGAGCGTGTTCAATTCTCTCCATGTTATACCTTCTTACATCGCATACCTTACGTCTATTAATCAACTTCGAAACCTCTGCCAGTTCTATTTTGTCTGTTGTACTTGACACTTTCATGATTTGACGCTTCCTAATTAGGTTCTTCGTTTCCTGGGAAAGCTTGCCAGTGTCCTGTCTAACTACCCTGCCTCCAACTTCCACTGCACACTCCGTAATGATACTCGTCAGATTATCATTCATTGTATCTACGCTTAGGTTGGTTTCCTCACTAATAGCCGAGTACCTGTTCTGCAGCGACACTCTGAATTCCTGTACTTTCCCTCTCAGTGCTAGCTGATTGATTGGCTTCTTGCGTATCAGTTTCTGTCGTTCCTTCTTCAAGTCTATGCGAATTCGAGACCGTACCATTCTATGGTCACTACATCGTACCTTGCCAATCACTTCCACATCCTGCACGATTCCAGGGTGTGTACTCATTATAAAGTCTATCTCGTTCTTATTTTCGCCATTAGGGCTCCTCTATGTCCACTTGCGGTATTCTCGTTTTCGGTAGAAGGTATTCAAAATCCGTAAATTATTGCGTTCTACGAATTCTACTAGTATCTCTCCTCTGGCGTTTCTAGTACCGATACCATAATCTCCTACTGCCTGGTCTCCATCCTGCTTCTTCCCTACCTTTGCATTAAAGTCGCCCATCACTATAGTATACTGTGTTTTTACCTTACTCATTGCCGATTCCACGTCTTATAGAAGCTTTCAACTGAAGCATCATCATGGCTGGATGTAGGCGCGTAAGCCTGTACTACCTTTATCTTGTATCTTTTATTCAGTTTAATTACAATACCTACCACCCTTTCATTATTGCTATAGTATTCCTCCATGTTGCCAGCTATGTTTCTGTGAATTAGGAACCCCACTCCCAGTTCTCTTCTGTCTGCCAAGCTCCTGTAGCAAAGGACGTGCCCATTTTGTAGCACCGTATAGGCCTCATCTGTCCACCTAAGCTCACTGAGCCCTATTATATCCCATTTAACACCCTCTAGCTCCTCGAATAGTACAGCTAGACTTCCCTCACTAGATAAGGTTCTAGCGTTAAACGTTGCCAAGTTCAGGTTCCAATGGCGGCCTGTCCGGATCCAGAGATTCTTAGCACCCTCTGCTGCGTTGCAGATCTAACCGCCGCCGTGGTCAGTTGCTTCACAGCTGCTGGGGACTGAGGGCCGTGAGTTATTTGACGTAATCATGTGGGAGGTAGTGGCCAGATACTGCACCAGGGTGGCCAATCCTTCTCTGGTGAGGGAGTGCGTTCTCGGCGGTGTTTGCCGGTGAGGCCGCACACCAGGCCTCTTGATGCAGTTCCATCAACACGCGGATTTTTTTTTCCAGTTGGGAACTGCGCGGTACCGGGATTTGAACCACGGACCTCTTGCATGCGAGGCGGATGCTCTAACCACTACGCCATCGCCGCAATTCCGAACGATTTAACCGTACTCTAAAAAATATATGCTCGCTATGTACGTGTTGCCCGACCACCGAGACTTGGACCTTGCCTTACGCTACGCAACTTTTGCGTATAATTCATCCCATCACGACACAGCGGGCTTTTCGCCGCTGTACTTATTACTTAGTCACCTCAGCTCCCACCTCGTCCACCAGCGAGTATGCCCGTGACGCGATTTCGCTAGCCGATCATGCCAGTCAGCTCATTCGTACACGGCTGATGGCGTCACAAACCAACCAATGCCATCGGTACGATGCGGGACATAGAGACGTACATTTCGCTTCCGGTACTCTCGTTTTACTCTAGTCTCCTCATTGTCGGCGTGCCCTATCGGAAAAACATGTCTCATTACACGGTACCCTACCGTATATTGCGTCAAGTAAGACCTGTCACCTACGAGATCGGCCCCATCTATCCATCATCATCTGCTGTGTGGTCCAGTGATAATGCACATGTCTCGCGAATCAAGCCCAACAAGAATGCGTCAGTTAATGACCTTTAAAGCACTGGGACGGCGGTGCCTTCGCCACCGGGGGTCCTGCTACGTGCTAGTGCATAAAGATGAAGAAGACAAAGCATACAGACTGTCGCGCGCTAATCTCTGTGGCTGGTGCAGCCCACTTAACCGGCAGAAAATACATCTATGAAAGCAGCGCCGAGCAGCGAGGTAGCGCACATGGTGTCCTGTGCTCAACCTACTGGGGTTTTCTTGGCTGAGGATTGAGTGGTTTTAACTTTCTTTCTTAGAGTGCGATTTTATAGTTTATCTGTTTCTGAGTCTAACCGTATCTCTAGCGCTCATGTCGACTACTTCTCCTGGCCAGGCGCGATCCGCCTGGTAAGCATCCCTGCCGTCTAATGAATTACCGCTAGACTCCTTTTTCCGCAGTGGTATCGACAGTATTCCCGTGGCACTGGTACCTACGAATGGAGGCTTCATCAGACTAAAAAACCCTCAGGCGGTTCAAAAGGAACTTAAGACAACTTCAAATCATTTTCATACCATCACAGATGTGCGCCCATTTGGGCGAGGAGGTATCGTGTGTAGGTCGCCGGATCAGACCTGCGTGCAGGATCTTCTTAAATGCACCTCCTTTGCTGCTACCCCGGTGAGTGCTTTTATTCCACCTCACCTTGCATGTACCAAAGGCCTTGTACGGGGAGTCGACTGCAAGCTGAGTCCAGCTGAGACCCTAGACAGGCTCTCTGGAGCAGGCGTAATTTCAATTTACCGGTGTAATCGCCTAGTCGACAACGAGAGGCTACCAACCGAATTTGTCATCGCGACATTTGTGGGCACAAAATGCCCACAAATGTGGAGAAATAAAATTATGGCCACCGATCTTCCGAGTAGAACCCCTCGCTTTTCGTCCGATTCAATGCAAGAACTGCTGGAGATTCGGCCACAGTGCGGGAGCATGTAAATCTAACGTTCGTTGTAGCACCTGCGGAGAGAGCCATCCTTCAAGCAAGTGTACTGCAACAGCAGAAAAGTGTTGTCTCTGTGGGGGCAGTCACTGCGCTGACAACTCTGACTGTTCCGCTCGTTCTCGGGAGGTTCAAATCTTTGAAGTTATTGACTGCCGCCGCTGTTCTCGAATGGAAGCCATTGATATAGTTAGAGACAGGGCTTTTGGATACTCTGGTATTACAGGGCGCTGCACTTCCAGTATGGACTCCAACCTATCGCAGGCTATGAAACTGTTGTGGAAAAAGCAGTGAGTAAGGCAATGGATAAACTCATATCTAACCTTTCCGACTGTTTGGTGCAAATTCTTTCAAGTTAGATTGGACAAACAGTGAAGACCAGTAAAGAACCAGCAGTATTAGACATTACCAGCGATGCCACACAGCTACGCAATGTAGTGTTGGACGAACCTTCTGCATCTGCAGGCAAGGCTAAGCAGTCAGGAACACAGGTGCACTTGGACCGACATTCGCCTCAGCCAAGCACAAGTACTGCTACAGATATGGAACTCGATATACGAACTAATAAACGTACCTGATCCCCTATCTTCACCAATCTCCAGACCAAATCTAAACAGATTGAATCAGCTATTTCGCGTGAAGATGCTAATAAGGGCGCGACATGCGCCTCTGTGGTGCGCTAAACACCATAGGTCAGCTGAGGGTACTACAGTGGAACTGCCGTTCTATATTCTCAGCCTCTACCGACTTACATTACTTTTGCAATAATTTTAATCTTGATATTATAATTCTCCAAGAAACTTGGCTCACACCAGATAAATATTTCCATCTTGCAAGTTTTCGTTCTTTTCGAATAGATCTTCCATCCCGTGGTGGTGTATTAATGATCCTTGTATCAAGTAAATTATGCCATAGGGTGAAAATTTCTTTCAGAATGTTAGACTTGGATTGTGAAATATTAGCATTAGACTTTTGTCTCCCCGGATACCATCCTTTTTCAATTGTAAATTGTTACTTCCCCTCCGGTGTGCAAAGTACGCGTTATCTTGATAGCGTTTTGGTAGCATGTAGAAAGTAAGTTGTACTCACAGGAGACTTTAATTCACATCATTTGTCTTGGGGTATAAGGACAGATTCTTGTGGTAGGCGACTGTGGGAATGGACTATTGATCACAACCTCTCCTGTCTGAATAAAGGTAACGTAACATTTTTCCGAGGTCAAAATAAATCAGTATTAGATTTAACGTTTTGCACCAATGCAATCAAGGTTTTCTCATGGACTGTTCTGGATTCGGCAACTAAGAGCGACCATCTTCCTGTAGTTTTTGACATTAATTGTCCAACAGTAGCTTTAGATCAGCCAAAACGCACATACATCAACCATAGGAAATTTCAAACCTGCCTTCGTTCTGCCATTTCCAAGCTTGGAAATGCCAGTACTAAGGAGATTGCATCTACGAGTGGTTCAATGCTGGAGGAATCTAGAAAAAATTCCGAATTTTCTATTCCATTCAATAAACGATCCTCCTCTCGTTGGTGGAATGATGAGTGTACGCGCGTTTATAGAAGATGAAAAGCCGCTTGGAAAAAACTTCTTCTTAATCAGAGCCTAACAAACTTGAAGGACTATCAATTCCTTGCTGGCGTATTTAAGCGTACAGTGAACCGCGCGAAAGAAGAATACGACAGTAGACATTTTGATTATCCTACTAAATCTAAAAATAAGCGTGCTTTGTTCGCTTATCTTCGGACAAGAAAAGTACTGCCAGCATCTTTAACGTTGCAGTCATGTGTCTTGACGCCGGAAGAAATGAACACCTCTCTAGAAGACATAGCGCGAGGTTTACAACGCCGCTTCAATGCTAATATTTGGCTATTCAGTCCGTTCTGGTAAACTTGCATGAATTTCCAGAAGTTTCTTTAGCTGAATTGAGTCAGACAGTATTATGCTTACCGAGGACGGCCTCCGGACCAGATGGGATTACGAACTCTATGTTGAAATGTTTACTCCAGGAATCGCCTAATATTTTGCTAGAACTAGTGAATTATTCGTTAAGGAATGCATGGATACCTCCAGAATGGAAACTGTCCAAAATTGTATTGTTGCAAAAAAAAAGAAAATGATGCATACACGTTGGATAACATAAGGCCGATCGCACTGACATCAAACTTGCTGAAATTAGTTGAGAGAATCATCAATATACGAATAAATGAACTTATTACCATGAGGTCAATTCTTAGTCCTTGTCAAATTGGGTTCAGGGCTGATTGTTCAATTTGGGATGCCCACGTTGATTTAGAGAGTCGACTTCAATTAGCTCGGCTACATAAAAAATATGCAGCTTTAGTTACTTTAGACATCGCTAAAGCATATGATACCGTGGAGCACTGTATTTTGATAGATCGATTAGAATACCTTGGTTTTCCATCATACATAGTAGCGTGGGTTCCCAATTTTCTTGCAGACAGAATATTTTATTGTTTTAAAGATGGATTTTTATCATGTACTCATACCCAAACGAGAGGAGTACCGCAAGGCTCGGTGCTTCCCCCGGTGCTATTTAATTTACTAATGAGCACCGTTCCACGGAAACAGGATTTAACAACTTATGTTTATGCAGACGATATCGCATTTTTTGCAATGGCAGATAACATTCAGACCTTATATGAACGGCTGCAGACTTACCTTAATATATCGGAGAGCTGGCTCGATGGCAACAGCTTTTTACTTAATCCGAGTAAATGTGCCCTCCTTGTTTTCCCGCTGCAATACCCTGTGAACATCTCTCTGTCTTACCACCTTGAGGACAAACCACAGGTGGAATCTGTAAATACCTTGGAGTAATTTATCACACGTCGCTTAACTGGCGACCTCATATCGAATATATTGCCGGAAAAGGAGTGCGGGCCATTGGCATATTACGTAGGCTAAACAACTACCGCATAGGTATGAGAAGAGACACATTGGTAATGACTTATCGCATGTACGTTCGTCCCATTTTGAAATTTGGATGGGTACTTTTCTCTGGAGTTCCAGCTTACAAGTTGCGGCCTCTGATTCTTCTGGAAAAAGAAGCTTTGCGTTTATGCCTTGGCCTTCCCAAAACAGTTGCCAACAATGTGTTGTATCTCGAATCGAGGGTCCCTCCGCTTTCTTGTAGAAATCCCCTTCTGACTGTTCAGACATTCTTAAGAGTTTATGAATCACCACTACGGCATTCAGAAACAGCCTGTATTTCCACCCCGGAATCATTTTTTTCTGGTAGATGGCCGCGATTTCACACGCCACAAATTATATTTGTGCAAAATTAACTGGAGCCTCTAAACGTACGTATAAATGACATCATGCCGAGTCGTGATATTTTAGCCCCGGTGGAAATTCAATTCGGCGACATTTTTCCTAATAATGCCAAATTACTTCCGCATAATATTTTGGATGGTTTACTACAAGATCACCTGCGCCGTAATACAACGAACGTTATTATTGCTACAGACGGATCGCAATACGAAGAAAAGTCAGGGGTTGGTATTTTCAGCCCGATTTTAAAGTGGATTTATTCCCTTCGACTGCCCGATTTCATCCCGTTTTTGTGGCTGAGTTTCTGGCAGTAGTGCTCGCCTTACGCAAGTTAGATACAGCAATTACATCAGCTGTCATAATAACAAATTCCCTATCTCTCTGTGCGGCACTTTCTGTTGGTGCTGATAATCAAGTAACAAAGGCGTTCCGTGCTCTAGTATCTGCACATTTGAGAAAAGTACGATTAGTTTGGGTGCCTGGACATAAAGGTTTGTTTCTAAATGAAATAGCCGATTCCTTAGCTAAGTCGTCAATCAGCGAACCGATTATACCACTCTGTCCATCATCCGCTTATGTTACTGCTGCTCGATTCCGCAGACGTACGCTTATGCAAGTCTTTAAAGGTTCAGCACTAACAAACTGTACAGAATATCGCCATTTATTATATCCCTGGCGAAGAGACTTTTGCTGCACTCGAAAACAAGAAGTAGCTATCACAAGGCTGCGTTGCCGGGTACCAAATCTAAATTTTTATAAACGCAAGTCTGCTCAGGCACCTTCGCCACTGTGTCCATTCTGTGATGAACTGGAAACAATAGACCATTCCTTTTTGACCTGCAGGCGGTTTGACACATTACGAGAAAAACCCTATTAGAAATACCTTTACGTGGTATTGGTATGGACTTATCTCTGCCTGTCATTTTGTCTTTTGGAGCTTCCATTTCTGGTTTCTCTAATGCGACAGTATGCGCGGCCGTCCGGGACTATATTGATGAAACTAATAGGTTGACTAATTAACCAGTTTCATTATCCTAACAAGTCCACATAACTATATACGTATAAAATCATATTATTGCTCTATTCTAAGAATAAATTCGTTTATGTAAATATTTGCATGCATTACATTAGGCAACACACTTTCCTAGGCTATCAGTAATCTTTCTGTTAAGTCTCCATCATTCAAAATCTGAACAGTAAATTTTGAAACCACTCGATTCTTGGCCAATGCTCCACAGTGGGTATGTGCCACTTACAATAGGAGAACAACAACAACAACAACAACGACTACCCCTCTGAGTCGGTCTCTTTCTCGTACCAATATTATGAGATACGCCGTATAGATGGCTCCGTAAATATGGACCGCCTGCACCCAAATACCCAAGTGCAGCTGAATGGGAGTGCACAAGCCTCTAGTATTTCGCCTTAATCTAAATGGGCCCCGCATGTCCGGGATTAAATCCCACAATCTGCAAAGCAGCCGTCGAGTGCTGTAACCACTACAACACTGTGGCAAGTTTATGCAGTAAAATTGTAGTTTAGAGTTAAGTTTGGCCGTTGATTTCCGTACAACAATTTCCACTAACCATGTCGAATTGATCATGGCACGGTCAAGCCCACCTACATTACCTAAATTTTATATACGTTTAACTACGCTGATTGCGGACAACGATATAGAACTTAGAGATTTCCGCCATACTCTACCACTCTAAAAAAACAGCCCGGTGATGCCACCAGGTTGTGTCGAAGCCTGTTGTCGTCAGGCTTAGACAAAATGACTACGTCACGACGGCGTCGCAAACACACTTAGTGATAACAGCATATCTTGGTCCCTCAACAATTTGTCAGATGCCCTCGGGACACTTTTCCTGTCATTACTATCACATAGGTAGGTGGAAAATATTATGGTTTACCACGCTCGCTAAGACCAAAATAATCACACTGCGCTACGCGTACGACAAATCGTGACGTGTAGTGGATTTAACTTATTGGTGTCTAGAGTATAAAGTAGGGCATGTTGGTAAGACATAGTTGATCGACGTAGCGCGTTTAGAAACATAGGACTAGGGAAAGGACAGAAGGTAGCGCTTACTTCCAACAAAATTTTATTTCGAGGAGCGTACATATATATGCTCACGAAACTCGAATACAACAGATAAACAGATGAAAAACCCTCTATTGCCATGCGCTAAAAACGTATGATCTCAAAAACGACAATTCTTTTTCACAAAGACCGAGAGAAGGAGTGCTGACGCAGTTCAGCCCTAATCTACTAATTTTTTCTGCTTCAATAATCTCTCTTGACACTTTATTTCTGTTTTTTCCTATGATTACCATACCATGAAAAAGTGGTTTGCAGCCACACGTGCTGCAATGTAGTGCCAAAAAACCATCTCGACCATTTCTTACGTTGCAAGCGTGTTCGCGGAGGCGGTCGTTAATGCACCTGCCAGTTTGTCCTATGTAGTATTTACCGCATGAAAGAGGTATCTGATAGATTACAAATTGCGTGCATGTGACAAACAGTGTTAAGTGCTTTTTAGCGCATCCCGGTTCTGCAAGTGAAACAACTTTCATACACAAATACGAAAGCTTTATCGGGGCAGAAAATACCACTTTTACATTGGCCCGCTCCCCTACCTTTTTCAAGTTGTGGGAGATTCTATTCAGATAAGGCACTACGGCAAGCTTCTGACGTCTTACTGGCTCAACATGAGGGAGAGCTTGCTGCAAGGACTGAAGCTTCTTGACTTACTTCCAACAAAATTGTGTTGCTTGCGTTGCTTGCGATGGGTTGCGTTGCTTGCGTTGCTTGCGATGCGACTCGTTGCTTGCGATGGGTTGAGCTCTGTTCAAAGTGTTTTCAATGCGGAGCATTTCTTAGGCCCGTATTCACAAACGCTCTTTCAATCAAGGGCTCCCCTCGACTTGACGAAGTCAAGGCGGAGCGTGCTCCTCCACTCAAGGGGCAGCTGCGTTTCAATAACTCTCCTCCACACTTCCTTTGCCAAGGGAGGCCTTGGAAATGCTCCCTTCACTTGAGTGAACTGCATGCGCCGAGAAAAGCGCCTGATAACGAGAGTATTGGCAATTGTGGTTAAGAATTGCCTATCTATGTACATTAAGAGAATGCCTTTTTCTAGTTATTCGTTTTTCTAAATTGACATTACCGCAAAATACGTGCATTTAGAGTGGTAGTGTTGTTTCCCTAAGCCTTGAGCTGATAGAGTTAGCGAAACCCTCTTTTAAGTCTGGCAACAGTCGAACCCAGGCAGCTGAACGAACAGCTGATGGCATTTCATCTGCTGCTGAACGTGTCTACCTGCTTAGTTTATTTTGTCTTGTATGCGTCTATTATTTGCAGTTTATATTTACGGTAGTGTTTTCGTGTGTGTCGTTTGAGAGCCTACTTTTTCTGCGGTGACTAACGAACTACGTGAGTGATGACTGGAAGCGCAATAGATGTTTTGTTGCTTTGTTTACTTTCGCTTTACTGGGAGCCTTCTGATACCTAATGTAGCCACCGAATGTATATATAACGCGGTGAAATGAGTATTTTTTACTATATATCACAGTATGTTGGCATGCTTTTAGCATTCATCACCGCATTATGTATAAGGATTACTCGTACGTATATTCGTCCTCGCTACAGGAGTACGTGCACAGTTCCTAAATTCAGGGGCCTGTGCAATGTTTATTTTTCTCATTTACTGCGAATTTCACCGTGGCGCTTTCGTAATTGTTCCTCTGCGTATAATTGGAAATTTGAAAGACATTGCTCGCAACTGGTATTCAAGATTACACCAGGGTAGTGTTAAAAACTAGGCATGTTATACTCGTGGCTGAGCCTTGGAATCAGACTGCTACGCAAGTTAAGAAAAACGATCGTGGGCCTTTCTTTCACTATTGGCGAAAAATACATTTTAAAGTTGTTTTCTTCATTTAGTAACATATATAGTCGGTTAACCGGGACTGGTATATATGTGTGTGTCAACTTTAACAATTTAAACTTCCAAGGAATAAGTTATTGTTTTTGCATTTTTCTTCTATTTGCCCTGCATTTGTGGATGCGTCTGTGGATTCTTCTTCGGGGGGTAGGAATGGGGTTAAATGAAAAAAAACAATCTCATTATGTATCTGCTGTATTTATATTTCATATGTTTGCGTTTTCATACGACACTCGACGCACTTTTGCGTACATGCAGGTTTCACACAGCATG
This sequence comes from Rhipicephalus microplus, assembly GCF_043290135.1. NCBI lineage: Eukaryota > Metazoa > Arthropoda > Arachnida > Ixodida > Ixodidae > Rhipicephalus > Rhipicephalus microplus. Next base: position 10,458,143 of record NW_027464588.1, read on the forward strand.
ATTATCTGCTTGATCCCCTAAATGTGTACTTGGTTGTTCATTGGTATTGTGAGCTGCATAAACACAGTATAAAGAAGCTATGTTTCACGCGTAGTAGCTACAGCAGCACACTCATTTCGCCCAATGTATTATGTTGTGTTTTTCTTAAACTGTACTTACTAGTAATTTGACCGAAGGGGGAAAAAATAAAAAAAACACAGAACTTACCTTCTCATTGGTACAGATGGTCGTCTAACGGAGGTGTGCTTCGTCGTAAATTTCGGCTAGGGCAGCAAAAATTCGCCGGAGAGGAAGCCACTCTAAAGTACGGTGAACCCAGCGCATCCAATGCTTGCTACGCTGCTTGCTTGTCAAGCTTTCGCACCACGCTTGAACTGATGCGGTGTGCGAGCTTCATCAAAACACTTCAAAGCACTGGAATCCGCAGTAAGTCATGGAGCACTTGCACGAAGAGTATACGCACACCCGAAGGCAGGTAATCCACTGGCTCATGCACGGAACGGAACGCATCACGGCACTGGTGAGTGCTCCTTTTGACACCACGCCCGCTTGTCCCGGCGCCACAGTAGCCGTTGCTAAATCGTTCGAAAACAGCTCCTTAGTAAACGCGCACCGTCATTGTCGAAAGAACGCGACGGTGGCAGCCTACTTGATCGAGAAACGCCGTCAAAATGAGACGGGCTCCGCCATGGACGCGATGCTGGCGCAAATATTTCACTCGAGGGACGATTTAAGGTAGCTCGATCGCTTCCTTGACAATCTCGAGGAAACGCTCAAGATTTTTTCAAGTGAAGGAAGCGTTTCAAGTGAAGGGCGGTTTGTGAATGGGAAAACGCCACTTAAGTGGCGTTTCGAAGGAAGGGTTGAGTGGAGGAGCGTTTGTGAATACGGGCCTTAGTCGCACGATGCCGCGCTTTGGCGTGGGCGGCGACGCCAGGGCGCCATCCACACCCAAACTGCGCATGCTCTAGTCTTGCGCCGGCCTAGGAAGACACCCGCACAGCTGCCGCTCCCTTCTCCCTCTCTCTTCTCGCAAGGCCAATGCATGCAGCGTATGCTCGTTAAAAAAGACTGCTCATGGTGCAGTCACTGCTATTCATGCGTTCATTCATCCATTCGTTTGTCCGTGCATCCGAATGCACGGACGCACGGATGGATGGATGAACGCATGAATAGATTGACGCACGGACGGACGGAAGCAAGAACGATCCGACGGACGGAGGGCCAGAAGCATGGACACATGGACTGACGTTTCCACGTAATCATGCACGGACAGACGGATGGACGTACGCATGGACGGGCTGACAGAAAACACGGATGGACGGGCGAATGGACGGTCGGAAAGACGGATTGACGGACGAACGCTTCGCCCAACTCATCATCATTCACTCTGTGGATATGCTCTGAAAACTATAATGACATCTAGTTATATTCAAGGGGACATATACACGCAACGCCGACAATTTAGGAAGGCATAATCTACAGGTGGCTGCATGCTACATATGGACGAGGCAACTATCCATGGCCTAAGGAGCTGCACCGATAAAAATTTACGGTTGTCGCGTGAACTCCTGATTTGGCATATGTGAAAGACATTGTAATGGGAGCTGAGAAGAGGGGTTCATTTTAACTTGCTGTGGCTGAAGCAATACTTTTTAAAACTTATCTTCGATTTTGAGGCAGTTCCTCTAGCAGCAGACCATGAGCTCAATTGACTGCTCTCGGCGAAACAGCGGGCGCGGCGCTTTTCACCTTCAGAAGAAAGCAAATTATTTTTATAGTAAGCAAGTATACTACGAGTGAAGCGTAGAAATCTTTCGAATGAGTCGACATTCAAACTTTGCTTGGCTCTGCGGCTGATGCACCACATCGAACGTGCTGCATTCCAGCATATTTTTCGATTGTCGTGATGGGCGTATGAAGCAAGCGCTTTACAATGGCGCCATGCAGTCGATGTAGTTTACGAACATTCGCATAGGTGTCTGCATGGGGGGGAGGGGGGGGGAAGCAGGAGAGGGACGGGCGTCTATCAAAGTCACTTGAGAGGGCAGGGGGCGCAAAGTTGGCCTAATACATCAGCATTAAGGGGTATTTGCACTTGGCATTCACCCCTCTCCTCCCGTTTTTAAAAGTGAACAGTGCTGACACTTATGATGATGATATTGTACGTTCTTCGTTGACACAATGAACTTTCAGGTTTACTTTCAAAGACGCGTTCATCGATATAACCGTGCTGGAGAACTTAAGTGACCATGGATGCCGCACTTCGTCAGCGAGACAATATGCATCCGCTATTCATCAGTGGCGCCGCAAAGGGGTTAGGTGATATATGGTATGAACCTGAAAAAAAACATGATTTATGCCTCCCTTAAAGGAATCGAGAAAACACAAAAGTAAAGCAAGTTTTTACAAAAGTATTTCAATGTAAAATGATATAGAAGAGCTTGCGCAATGTTCAATATTGTTAGGCAGCTAGATTTTTTTTTAACGTGGATGCATTCATAATAACACCTAGTCTTTCTTCTACCTCTCGCAGACTAACGTCAATCATTAAGAAATAATAAAACCTCTGTGGTCACAGATGCGTGTGGCAGCTGTAGTAGTTACCCAATGGGCATTTGAACACCGATGGACGTCCACTGGACAACTGCTTCCGGATGTCTCGGTCGTCCACTGTTCGTCCGCAAATCACCGATCAGTATCCAGCGGACATCCGCAGGACTGTAGGGCGCATACTCACAGTGAGTGTGTTACCAGAGAAAGCTATGCGACAGCCAGAAGAGCGTAACTCATTGGAAGCCGAACTTGGCATAAGGTCACCCTGTTGTGGCATATTACAGTTATTAAACCCTACTGCCTGACCAGAAGTAAACACAAGATGCGTCGTGTGTTCCCTTTAGCCCGCCGCGATTATTCGTGGCACTAACGAAAGTGGGTAACGTGTAGCCATATCCTGGCGGAAGAAGAGCGTTCCAGAGGTTGCACAGCTTTGTTTGGTATGAATGGATGCTATGAACGATGTCAATGCTTGTGGTAAGGCCGCCTACAGGTGAAGTGTTAAGACGTCAACAAAGTTGCTGTTCTGCTACTGAAAACACGATAAATGGGACGGACGCTTAGAAAGGAACCTTAGAAGGAACTTATAACAGGAACTACTTCATGGATTACTGCACTTTGCCAACAAAGCTCTGAGAGGACAGTGGATGATATAAAAGCCATATTTTTATAGCGTACAAAGTATGTGGTTTTGTTCAAAGCCACATGATGTTTACAGTATTTGTATAATAATGGTACAGGTATGTCATTTATTTTTCGGAGTCACGGGTGAACGAGATGGCACGAGCCCAACAACAACCAGCAACTGTCGTTGTTCTTCAGTTTCATGTATTAAAGCTGCGACAGCTGTTCTGTATCAACCCTCCCCCTCCCCCCTGCGGTATAAGCTCCGTTTCAGTGCTTGATCTACATGCATGCAGTCGAAGGATGGTGATAAGGCTTGAGTCAAGCTATTTGCATGATGTTGCTCGAAGTGGACGATGACAAACTTCGATCGGCTGGAACGATGTCTTATGTAATGTCAGTCACCTGGCAAACGACACGGTACGGTCCAGTTTAGCGAGCAGTTTTTGAGAGACCAACGCGCCGAGTGGGTGATAACAAAAGGACAAGAGAACACGGTGAAAAGTGCACGTTTTTACGATGAGAATCGTCGAGCTGCCTTTGGTGCTCCTGTGAGGCCTTTAGACGGTTGCAGGTGAACTAGCGTGCGTTGTCGGCTCGCGCGATGGTTTCACCGACATATTGAGTTAGGGAGGGCAGCAAGTTGTCAAAGCGTCGTAAACAAGAGGCCATTTGGCCGTATAGAAGATCCCCATTAGGGAGGGGGGGTCATTTTTTCTTTTTATCTGTGTGCTCTACACGGCGCCTTGCGATATTCTTGAGTGGTGCTTGATGGATCGACAGCATTCAGGAACCACACAGAATCTTTAAGCCCATTTCGCAGTGGTCGCGCCGCTGAAAATTGCTCATCACTAAACTTATCTTGCGCCATACGTGTTCAAGTTTCCAGGGACCTTGCTGATGAACATCATTTTGCGCGTGTAGTGGCCGAAATAGCAGAGAAGCTGTCTTCGCTTCAACAGCAAAATGGTATCGGTAATATCACACGCACTCGTTTTTATCTGTACATCGTTCCATTCATATTTATATGTTTACGAATTGTCACTTGTTCAGCGTACCGAAACGATGGCACCGCTTACCGGGGGCGTTGGCAGAATATTTTTTAAGGGGGGAGGGGGGACAAGGGCTCGGGGAAGGCACCTGCCTCTCTTGAAGTGGGGCATGAACTTGCGGTCGCGTGTGATTTCGGGATGCCATGGCAAATATAAATTGATTGCGATGCGGGGATGTTAAGGGGCTTAATGTGCCACGGCTACACTGCTGCCACTGAGCTTACTATGTTAAATGGTAAGTTGGTGCGTAGTCATTTTTGGAACAGACAAAAAAATATGACAAAAAAAGAAAAGTTTAAACAGTGCTATGTGCCTTCCCTCCAACTTCGTCTTCGTTTCTTGCGCGCTTTTTCCTGCAAAATATCAATAGAGACCCAGAATATTATACGAATCGCAGTGTCTAGGAACAAAAACACCGAAGGTAAATTTAGAAAAGTGGCATTTTATTGTACAAACACTTGCACTTTACTACAAGCAGCACTCACAGTACAACTACAACGTCTAGCACAGACTGTGGTCGTCGAAGATCAGCCACATGAGTACGAAGGCTGCTACGGGCTAGCGCATCACACGCAACACAGAATCTCGTCACAATCTCGCCACGTACGCTGTCACTTTCCGAAAAACAGTAGCACATATCAAGGGACGCGTATGTGCACTGGGATGCGGGTTTGCGCGAATGATGATAGATGTTTTATATCTACTCATGAACTCTGAGAACACACAAGGGTAACTTTACCGCTTGAGATTTACGCTTGAGATTTAAGAAAACCTGCCATATACAGCGTTTATCGAATCAATTTGAACAGTAAATGTCAGGGTCCCAGCTGCAATCGGACTCTAGCATTCAGCGTGGCAACAAAGTATCCTACACAGAGCCACATCAGGTGTCGAGTATACTTTTTTAAATAGGCCCTAAGGTTCGTGTAGCGTCAATTGTGGGTGCAGTACTGGCTATTCCCTTTTATACATATGTACTCCTATAATACAGCCGTGATGTTTTGTTAACGTTAATTGGGTGCACGTTAAAGAACCCCAGGTGGTTAAAATTTCCGTAGCCCTCCACTACGGCGTCTCTCATAATCATATGGTGGTTTTGGGACGTTAAACCCCACAAACCAATCAATCAACGTAAATTGTAGTCAGCCGCCATTCGCTGAACTTGATTTGTGTAGCAGTGTTGAGATGGATCATCCTCGCGCGCACCATCACAAACACCAGCGCTTCATATCAGCTTACCATCTTCCGGTGTTGCTAAGATCCATGTTGCTTTTGGCACTACTGTAAACAACTGCTAATATGAAACTTTTGCGGCTGTTTAACGTATGTGTGAGCGTATATTTGTACATATATTTACCGCTGCTTGATAACGTCTCGGTCAATAAAAGAACTAAAACGTATTCCTCTTCAGCCTGCATACTTCGCATAACACCGATTCGTCAGGTACGTCGGATCTGCCTTTTTTTTAAAGACAGAGCATAGACACCAAAATACTACACACGTCACAATGTATGTCTGTTCTCTGCGCGATTATACATTATATGGTTTTCTTCTTTATATAGGTTTGAGAGTGGTCACATCAAAACTCTAAGAACATTTAACCTTGAGTTCCCAGAATAACGCCACATTAGTTTATAAGAAAGCCCCGGGAAGAAAAATGGATCTTAAACGAATTCCTGGTTTTGCAATTCAGATTGTTGGCTATACGGCGTCCCACTGTAAGCAGACCTCACGTGGTCGTATAAGTTGCGGATGATGTCGATCTCATCGATCACGGCGTTTGTGACCATATCGATGAAGGCCAACACGATGACGGCGATTAGACAGGCGCCGCCAATGATCATGACGTGCTCCTTCAGAAAGCGATTAGCTGCGTCCGGGCAGCTTCCCGTGTGCACGCGGAACCAAGCCTCGTGGTCGGACAGGTTCAGCACATCGCGTCCACAGAAGATGCCCGTGTAACTGTAGTCTGCGCGGCAGCACGATGGCGGCACCGAGCAGCGCTCGTGGCTCGGGTTGGACAGGTTATAGTGGAAGTAGCTGCTGAAACAAGATGTTTTAAGAACTAGTATACTGAGTGCAACACAACCGTCTCAAGCTATTCTCACACCGAAGCCCTGTACTTCTAGCCCCGCAATGAGTTTGTCTCCATGGGCAAAAACAAACAAACAAACAAAATGCTCAGCCCCTAAATTACCACAATGATCGCTCTAGCGTCATTTTCTGTTACTAGATGCACTAGCTCATGGCGTTTTCACCTCGAACGCTGAGCAAAATAATTCGAACAAGTGGATAGATTAGCCGATGAACGCGTTAGCTTTAGACTAATGTGTAAATGCAACGTCATGAATAAATTTTATTCTGTGGGTAGTTTAGGGGCCAAACAGCATATAAAACAATAAATACAATTGGTGTATTTTGCTTTTTTAAAGACGATAGTCTTTCTTGGGGACCTTCCACGGAAAAATTTCAGCTTCACAGGCGAGAACACACATGGGAACACACGTGGGTAATGTCAGCTTCACAGGCGAGAACACACATGGGTAACTTTAACGCTTGAGATTTACGCTTGAGATTGGGGACCTTCCACGGAAAAATTTTCTTCTTTTTGTCTGTACTTTTGTCTGTTTGTCCGCCCTAACGGTACCTCAAACGGCACAAAACGGCCAACCCCATTCGCAGCGCCCACCAATATTGCTCAATGTTTAGCGTTCATGTTTGTGCGATCAATTGAATAGCAATTATTGCGTACATCTGAGGCGCCATAACAACACTTCGAAGTTTTGTATGTCTGCTTTATACTAAAAGAGGCACAACACAAGTTAGCGTTTATGGCGCTGCGCCGAAAGTGCAACGTGATGCTCAAAAAGGTATTTCCAACGCTTTGCTACGACGTCATGGTGGTGGCACCTGCCCGTCGCTTTGCATTCTACACCTTATCACCTCCGGGTCTGGCGCGCACCTTTATCCGCGGGCTGCACGCCTTCCTTTTCGAAGAATGCGTTGGGCCAGATGGCGCTCGTGTCTAACGTGCCTCTATGCGCTCATTCGCCTCCGCTGCACGCTCGAAGCACTCTAACGTAGCTCCTCCAGAATAACCTTCACAGGTTTTCTTGTGCAGAACATCAAATAAACGTTTTGTTCACTCTCTCCAGACGCAAGACTATCGTCTTTCGACGACGAATGCGGTGTAACACGCAGATTTGGAAAAAATGTTTGCAAAAGACATACAGCATATAGAGCTCACTGTCCATTTTTACGAATAAAACTATGTGACAATCATCAGAATCACATACTGGATAGCAAGGTGCCTGGAAACAATGGGAACACACACCCCATCAGACGCGTTCTCGTTGTCGTAGCTGCTTTGCCCTCCAGAGGTGGGCTTTGAATGTCTTCATAGCACCCTGCCTTCAAATGATGTAGCTGCGCTGAAGGCACGTAGTGATACTGCACGCTCACTCTCTGAGCAGAGCTTGGCTGAGCTACGAGATGACATTAAGCATTTTGTAGTTGAACGTAAATATGATGAAGAGCTGCGCAAAACAGCAAGGTTTGTTTACACCAAAGAGAAGATTCAAAAAGAAATCAAGCATTTTGGCTAAGTGGTTCATGTGAGGGACCCATATATATCTCGGAGACTGTCATTGTCTTCCGTTGCAAGCTCCAGCTTCCATGATTTTGGTTACCATTAATCAGTCACATCCAGTCCAGTTTACAAGAGTCAGTATTATTCACATGGCGCTGACGTCCATCCGCCTGCTATTCACTTCGCGGTTGCGGAACCTTCACCCTCCCCGATGTCCGAAGGCGACTGTCGACCAACCTCAGTGTGCTGCACGTCCTGCCGGCAACGACCACCATCGTCCTCGCAGTTTCCCGCAGCTGAGGTTGAGGCCGCCAGCCATCAACTACGGCCAGGCTTCCAAGACGCTGCGACTGTGACTGACGCGCTTGAGGACGACGTGCCCGGTCCGCTTCGGACGGGGCTCACCGGGCATGCAGCGCCTGCGGTGGGGCAGTCTGGGGAGGGTTGGCTGGAGGCGGCTATCAATTGTGCAGACCTGCACGCCGGCCCTCGTGCGCGGACTGCCGGAGGTCATTGCACGAGCACAGGTGTCCCGTCCAGTGCTCCGGGTGAGCCCACGCTGGCTGGGTTCCACCACTGCCATTCCCCGGAGTCTTGCCTCCGGACGGCAACGGCCAGACGTGTGTCCACAATGCCAGCTCGTGTGTCACAACCGCGACGGCGCTCATTCCTCAGGCATGTCTGCCACCCGTTTCCCTACGTCGGCGACGACGGCGTGCTTTGCGTCACACATTGCGGCAACTTTTGGGCCGCCCTGCTGCGCGGCCACGGGTTGCGGTCACGGCCCTGAAGACGGCGCAGGCGCCTACTCGGCCTGTCCGACGCGGTGTCTCACCACTGGTCGTGTGCCATTCACCGCAAGAACGGCGTCGAGCTGCATAAACCATACCTTGGGGTAGGTCGATTGGAACGGCGGCACTGGCGGGCAGAGTTGCGGGAACATGGCAGCGGGCCGCTCGGCAAAGGGCGTGTTCTCCGGGTCACCAATGTAGCGACGAGAGAAGAGAGACGTGAGATGACGTCGAAGGCGGCCGATGGGGCCGTGCCGATCTCGCCACTTTATTCCAGGCCTGAAGCGGAGCCGCGGTGGCTGTCCACGTCCTAACCGCCAGGCCAGAAGCTCGTTCTCTACCTCGCGCAGCTCGAGCTAGCATCCGCTGCGCGAGAGGCGCGGCCCAGTGATCAAGAAAATCATGGTGATGATCATGGCACTACAATGTCACTTTTCCCCGTCAGCTTCACAGGCGACAAAAAAAATCAACGAACGAGCTACCGCCAAAACACGTGTGTATGAAGGGGGAAATGATGAGCGCGTGTGTTGCGGAGGTGGCGGGTACATCCCGTTTCAATAGCTGTTCACCGTGCTATATAAGGTACGTGGGCCTTCAGCCAGTCATGAGAGAGCGCAGCACGAAATTTTGTGCCTACGCAAATGTTGCGTCCATGAAACGGGTAAGTGGCTCCAACTGAGCGTAAAATTAAGCACTGCACTATTCAGCCAGAGTTATTCAATCACACCAGTTGCGAAACTGCGTTCCTAAAGCTGCACACGCAATTGGCTAATCCTACGTAAACTAGCAGACTGTCGCGTCATCTGGTAGCGGCAACGTAAAACACAAAATATAGCGGTAAATTGTTGGCTTGCTGATGAACGAGTGACAAGACAATGACTGCAGTCCAGCCATCTCAGCCAATGGCGTGCTCTAATTTCAATACACAGAGCCTGTGGGCAGTTTTACAACTCGTATGATTTTGCTATACAGCTGCAGAACTTTGACAGGCTCCATGCCTACTCATGGCCATAATATGAGGACATGCGAATGAAGCGTCATTGGCAACAGCAGTGCCTTGCCATAACTGAACAGAAAATAGACGAAAACAATCATATTTGACGAAAGCTGCTAGTTGCTAAAAATACTCATTGTCATATGGTGCAGAAATACTGTGGACTATTATGGTAAAATAACAGTGTCGTTCCACTAACTGCGTGGCTGCGCAAGTGTGTATTAATCTGCGATGAAGCCCACGTGTTTATAAAAAAAACGAAGAACAATTGTCCTGGAAAGCGTTACACTTTTTATTGCTATACTGCAGTTTTACAGAAATTTTCGAATGAGTTTCTTCTGTTTAAACCCGGAACCGTTTTCTTTACTTATGTTTTTACATATAATTTTTCTTGCTTATTTTTCATATATTTATGACAGAATCGTCTTCTTGTGGCCAAAAGATTGTCCCACCTAGTTATGTTCTAATGGTCTAGAAATTTTGAGCCCCGGGCACGTAAATACATAGTGCTGTCAAGTTTGAGATCAGATATGGTGGTAATTTTCCGCTGCAGCACAGTGTGGCTCCGCCAAACGAACCGAAGTTCATGTAGTTTGTTTCCCCGTCTACATTTTCTGCCTTCATTGGGGGTGAAGGAATACAAAATTTTCTTTCGTAGATTTAGGAGCTTCTGTTTAGGAACTGTGTGAAAATTTACGACATCGTCGGATATAATATCTGGCCTTGCTATTCGTCAGGTCTTACAGAAATATATAACTAGTACATCTTCTCCCCATAGACCAGCGCCACTGTCACTCTACCCGTCACATTTTCATCTGGGTAAAGTTTCGGAGCCTATACAGGTTCCTGGCCTTCACACATTGCCCGTAAAATGAGAAACAACTCCGTTGCTTGGGGTTGAGATCAGAAGGAGGTTTTACTAAATGCGTTTGCGCTATTGTCCACCAGCAATAATAAAAAAGTGCACCCAGCATACCGTATTTAGTTTTTAGGAACAATAGCCGCCACATTATGTTTTTGTGTAGTGGCATTTTCAAGCCTTTCTCAGGGATTTTTGTGGAGTGCACGACCACTTATCGCCAATATAAAGCAACAAGAGCATCGTTGTGGTATAAACTTTGCACTTTTCACGGCTTGCAAACAGCAGTTACAGCAATCAATTAGGGACTGCAAAATGTGACACCTACATGTTATTTTCCCAGTCGCGAGAATTCCGTTGTGTCATTTCGCAGCACTTCAGGTAGCGCTGTAGTGCGTCGACTAAGTTCTCAATGTCTGGCGCATCGCGATACTGAACCACCAGCCTTTCGGATAGTGTGGTCCTTATCACGACCGTGATGCTGCCTGAAAAAATTGGTAGAATAAAACCAGGTGAAGATCCACATGTAGTCTTGCATGACTATGGGAAAATTTGTGATGAAGCACTCAAGACGTTCTGACTCTAACTAAGTTAGCATTTGAGTGCTCAGCCCACAAAAAATTGGTTCGTGTAGAAGCTGCAGGAACACAATGTCCTCAAGAGTTTGAACTGAGTGTGTGATGGACAATGAGGCAGCCATACTTAGGAAAACAAAACATGTGATACAGCATGTACACCAAAAAAGAAAATATATCATGCAATATGAATTGCAACCGCCTGGCCCTAAGATATGGGCTGGCTCTAAGATACAATGGCTCCAAGATACGTTCTTGCACTAATTGTTTATTACTCTGAAAGAGAAGTCTGCTACGATAATTTTCACATTTGACGTATCTGCACGCTTCGAGTTCTAAATGTTGTCGTGATTAACCAATCCAGCCGGGGAAGCTCTGCGAGCCGTGGGTGCGGTGCACTCAAACTTATATATATATATATATATATATATATATATATATATATATATATATATATATATATATATATATATATATATATATATATGAGTCGGTTCTCCTCTCGGAATGTTTAAGAAAGTCAATAGGTTCGGCTTGCGGTCAACGTTTCCATCTGGTGATGCCACTCCCAAAAATGAAAAAAAAAATGACAGCATATCCACAAGGTGACTGATGATGAGTGGGACTCACGAATGAGCGGACGAACACACGGATGGAAGGAGGCACACACCGACTGACGGGTAGACACACAAACAGACGAATGGAAGCACGCACGAACAGACGCATGAACGGACGCATGGACAGAAGGACGGGCGGACGCATGAAAGGAGTGATGCACGAATGAACGGACGCACACACGAACGGACACATGGACGGATAGATAAATGTCTGTCTGTCTGTCTGTCTGTCTGTGTCCGTGCGTGCTATCATCCATCCTTGTGCCTATCCATGCGTGCATGCGTCCATGCATCGCATCGCGTTCGAGAATATACACGGCACGCGGGTAACACCGACGAGACGCCAGCCAGAGAACCCGAGCGCAAGCTTTTTCAACGCACCCACCACTCTGCTTCGCGATTGGGAGAAGCAGGGGTGGCTACTACGAGGGAAGCGATACTAACCCACACCCAAAGAAGCTTCGTCAATAAAGTAGAATTTATTTTAGCTGTTTCAAGGTAGGTGAGCTCGCAACTCTTCCTCCTCACCTGGGGAGGAGAACTACTCGGCCAGGAAGAGACAAGCCTATGAAAAGAGCATAGCAATAGAAAATAGCATAACAAGCAAGGTGCCTTTTTTGAAGATCATACGCATGTAACGTCGCTGATACGACACCGTTTCGAAATATTCTGTCGGGTACGTGCGCTGCGAAGAGTCGTACGCAGCTGGAACACCACAAATAAATGTTGGAATTTGGGTTGTTAGGTTGCTCTTTGGGATATTTCTATGCCAAAAATTTGGCTGACCCCACGTACAGTGGAAATCGATAATAATCCAAGCACGAATGAGAGATGTTGATATGTCATTTTAAAATCAGCACAAAAATACGAGGTGGAGATGAATGATGCCATGCATGCCTTCCGTGTTATGATTATAATGTTTGGATGTGTGGTTCACCTTCATCATATATTTAAGTCACGTGATACCAATATTATGTGTGGAGCTAGCGAAACAGCCGTGAGAATGCCATGAGCGTGGAATGTTGCAATGTTCTTAGGTGACACGTGTGTCAGGATTATCATGTTTGCACCAGTCATATATTTTGCCATCCAATGACGACACGTAACACCAAATTTGGTATATGTGGAGTTAGTAAAACAGCCGTGAGCGCATCTTGAAGGGCCCATCATACTCCAATGTAGCGTTGAAGCATGCGCATGCTGGGCACAGTGACGCTACGTTAGCAAAACACGAGCACTCTTTAGTGTGATGCTAGGCGTGACCGGCGTGACTAGCGTCCATCGGCGCGGCTTGACGGCAACCGGCGAGAAATGTGACACGCTGCATTCCGCGTCAATGCGTTACCGAGACAACACTGCGTCAACTTCTTTTTGTAACAGAGGGACGCCGGACGCGCTGAAACGTGCATGCGTCACAGCAACGCAGCGCGGCGCGTGTCTACGAATATAAGGCAGCACCAGCGCCTGGCGTGGCAACACCGGCGTGGCGCGATGAAATGAACGCCGACGACCACGCGCACCACTTCACCTCGAAATGTACTGGCGCCTTGACTTTGGCATGTAGTCATGTATTCACATGACAGGCATCTCCTGATCATCATGTTTGGATGTCTCATTTACCTTTGTCGTCCGCTTGCATCGCGTAATGCGGTGTTTGGTACGTGTGAAGCTAGCGAAACGGCCGCGAGCGCATCATGAGCGTAGCATGTAGTCATGTTGTTATTACAGGTATTTCATGTTTATCATGTTTGCGCCAGTAAAATACCTTCATCATCCATTCACGTCCCGTAATGCCAAATTTCGTATAAGTGGAGCCAGCGGAACGGCCACCAGCACATCATGAGCGTGGCATGTAGTCATGTTTTACATGACACGCATAGCATGATTTTCTTGTTTAGGTGTGCTGCTTGTGTTCGCCATGCAATCGTCCTATACCATGCCAGTTTTGGCACATGCCATGTGAACAAAACCACCTCAAGAGCTTCAGGACGATGAAAGGTAAATCTTGACATTCATAACAAATACGTCTAGATTTTCATGTTATAGCTAGTCAAATGTGTTCTTCATACAGTCATGTTATGCCATACCAAATTTGGTATCGATACCATTATCAAAACGGCCAGCGGAGCTAAACGTCGTAGGCGGTTAGATAGATAGATAGATAGATAGATAGATTGATATATAGATAGATACGCTCAAAGTCGCTGAAATTCACTAAGAAATGCTTCGCACTTGAAAATAGTAATTGCTTAGCATACTGGCAGGATGTATAAATATAAGTTTGTTATAAAGTTAAAAAAAAACTTGAATACAATGACATGGTCTTTCTTCGTTCAAGGCGTATTATTTACAATAGAGAGTTTTTTTACTGCGGAATGGTGCTACGTACGCATCACGCAAGCGCCTTGCGTTACGTGGCGTCGTTTGCCACTAATCGGCTTTTAGTAAGCCGTAGTACTCACGTACGTAACGAGCGTGAAGCGTGTTGCGCCATCTGGTATATCAAAATGGAAGCACGTGTTATTGGCAGCCATTGTGAGCCAATCCAAGTGTTATAGCCAGATTATGGCCATATTTTAAGCCACAGAGCCGGTCGGTGCTTGCCCTCGACGCTTGCCCTCGATGCCGCCATTTTGCAAAACGAAGTCTCGCGCTGTCGCGAACTTGTTCGGGAGTGGCGCGATCACCTCATACGTACGCACGCACGCATCTCATGCGTGCGTACGTAGCGGCTGCGTACGTAACGCGATACGTGCGCGTTGAGGTCTGCGCACGCGCTCTACGCAGAACGTGGCGTCCTTACTACGCAACGCCGCCACGTACGCAGCGTACGCAGTACTAAAACTCTCTAATAAATGGGTGAGTCCAACGCATTGGCGTAGCGGTTAGGATGCTCCGCTGCTGACCTGGAGGCCGCATTACTCGATTTCGACCGCAGCGTTCGCATTTCCATGCAGGCGAAATGCTAAGGGTCTGTGCACTCTGCCATGTCCGCGCACATTAAAAAACGCCAGATGGTCAAAATTTCCGGATCATCGAATCACTGCAGCAGCTCCTCTTTTCACAGGCCGCTTTTTGGATGGAATGTGTGATATAATAAAATGCTAATTAATAAAAAATTGTTACCTAATATGGATAGGAATATTCGGAGTGGTCATCGTAGCGGTTGGCAAATGTCTTCAAGTATTAACTCAGGAACATGCGATCGTTAACACATAACCATTTGCGACGGAATTTTACAAGCCAGGTTAGTGCTTGAAGCCGGACACACCGATTCCGTAGTTCGTGCGGTACATTTTGTACCAGTTTTGTTCCCCTGCACAGGGACGATCCGCCTTATGTTTTGTAGGAAAGTGCCTTTGCATGTAGCTTATTTTTTAATATTTCTAACACGTGAATGTTATTAGTTGGAATTAAAGAAAGGTCATGCCATGTTATGATGTCCTTGACGCAGTATCCATGCAGTTGAAGTATATTATTGAGTGGTTAACGCATTTCCGTTTTTCAATAGATGAAACTTAGCCTATATATTTCATGCAAAAAAGCCGAAAGGGGGAACTATGTGACAAGTTCTCAATTTCAAGATATATTTGTAGAGAAGAACACAGGAAATGATTCCCAAATTTTCCCGTTGCTACTGTGTCACCGATAAGCCTCAGTCAGCTATATTTTCTTACCAGGAACAAAAAATACCAGAACACCCAGCACGAAATTGATGAGAATCAGGAGAGTGAGTGCATGGGAGTACATGTTGAGCAGGAAGGTGTTCTCGCACAGTGCCCCGACGCATCCACATGAGCTGACCGTGAACAGGGTGAGCCCGAATGAAAAGAGCAGCACCTCCAGGTGCGACAGTAGCGTGCCGGGAAAGTCCAGGTTTTCCAAGATGCGCTCGTCCTCCTCAAACTCCCACGATTCCACCAGAAAAAGCGCCCCTGCCAACATGAAGAACGCGCCCACGAACCACAGGAGAAGATTGAGAAGCAGCAGCGGGCATCGCACCTTCAAAGAGAAGAAACCGGATTTCAATCAGTCGCTCACGCCAGCGTTCTATAGGCCGCCATTGTAATAGCCGATCTTAGGAACTCATAAATTGAGGAATATTAAGCGACGTTTTCTTTTCGAACTACTACTGGTAGATGCAGTACGAAACAATACAATACGATACAATACATTTATTTCTTCGAATATAAGAAATATGGGGTATACTAGTGGTTAAGAGCTGTTGGAAAAAAAACACAGCATATCCATGGAGTGCAAGATATCGAGTGGGGCGATGAAGCATCCGTCAGTCCGTCAGTCCATCCATGCATCATTTCGTCCATTGATGCTTGCTTCCTTCCACCCGTGTGTCCGTCTGTGCGACCGTCCTTGCGACCATCCGTGCATATGTTCATGCGTCCGTCCATGCGTCCGTTCGTCTGTCCGTGAATCTGTCCGTCCGTGCATCCTTCCTTCAGTGCGTACGTCCATGCGTCCGTCCATTTTTGCGTGTATTCATGCTTCCATCTGTGCGTCCATTCATGCGTCCATACGCGCGTTCATTCGTGAGTCCGTCCCTGCGTTCGTCCATGCGTCCATCCATGCATTCGCCCATCTGCCCGTCTATCCTTCCATCCGCCCGTGCATCTGTTTGTCTGTCAGTGCCACCATTTCGTACCTTTTCGTCATGTATTGATCATATTCAAGTACTGTCATCCAAAGGACCTTTGAAGGACTGAACGAGAGGTGGCACGGCCAGACTAGAGTAGCGGCACCCGCGCACTGTCTTACGCCTTGTCTTTGTGTCTAGTTCTCACCTTTCACTGCCGCTAGTTCAGCACTTGCTTGGCATCTTAGAACGCCAGCGGCCGTAAGCGGCACCCGCGTGGATTAGACACCTTCGAATAAATTCTTAAAACGTGGTACAGTCAACGTGTGTGCAGTGTGAGCAGTAGTTTTTTCCCTTTTTAAGGGCGAAGCTTTTTATAACGACACGCGTTCTTCCTTCGTAGCCGTTGTAGTGTAACACAAGGTAACAAGTATAACATTTTGACCGCCAAGGTGGTTCCGGTGAGAGATTTCTTCTGTGCGTTGTTGAATAATTAAAAATAGAGTTCCATGTACATGACAATGCCTGCTAATGGACAATGAGAGACAGGAGCATTCGGCTTTAAGTTAACGCACATGCTACGATCTACATTAGCAGCCATTGGCATGTACATTAAGTAATATATCTGACAAGAAAGGGTTGCTATGTTATACTCGCTGGGTATAACCTCCTTGGTTTTAGAAAGGTTTAGCGAGCGTTGGGCCGCAGTGCCATGAACACAGTGAACTAGTATATACCATGAACTCGAGGTGGTGAAAGGTAAGAAGTAGACCGGAAGCGCAAGGAGTGAGAAAGAATGCGTGTGCCACCTCTCATTTAGTCCTTGGAATGTCTGCTGGATGGCGGTGCTTCTATAGAGGGAATATATCAGGAAAAGCTGCGAGATGGTGATACCTGGAGCGTTGTAAAGATGGACGAACGGACACACAGACAGATGTATGGATGGACGCATGAAGAGACGCAGGGGCGGATGTATGGAAAAACGCAGGGACGGATGCACGATCAGACGCACGCACGTACGGGCGGATGGACGCATGGACGGTCACACAGACGGTCGCATGGACAGACGGAAGCAAGAACGAATGGACGGACGAATGCTTCTTCCCACTCTCCATCATTCACTCCGTGGATATGCTGCCAATTTTTTTCTAAACATACAGTGGTGGGGTGATAAGTGAATTCAGTAATCCCTGAATATTTCGTCGATACAGCCTCATCAAGTGTGAGACCCAAAGGACAGCTTTTAGTTCTCTCATATATAGTAAAGTACCGAGTACTCCTAATCATTATGTACTTTTTCTAAACACAGTTTCTTGTCTTGAATATGTTCCGTAATTGATAATCTGTTCACTCTTTCGGAACTTATAGCCTAGAAAATACTGACCTGAATTGCGACTATTGGTTCATTAGGTATTAAGTCCTAACGGGTACTCTTGAGACACATAATGTCCTGCTTCTCTTCGCGCAGAGCAAAAGAGTGATAGGCATGGAAGTTTTGTGATATTTAGATTATACGAAGGTAAGCTGGGTCGTGTGCAAGTTATAGGATAAACAAAAATATTGCTGATATACCTGATGAAGAGATTTTCGGAAAGCTCTATTACTTTGATTGATTCTTTGGAGCAGGCTTTTCATTTATTTCAACAAGCATGAAACTTATGTTGGTGATCCCTGAACGTTAAGAATTACAATATTGACCCGCACGTTAACCTGTCATATTATAATGCACTTTCAATACTGCGGTAAGCCCACCACTGGATTGACGTCAAGAAGAATCGTTGTCTCAGCCTGCGGGCTGCTGAGCGGAGCCGAAAGTCCGCTTGAACGTGAACTTGCACCACCTTCTTCCTTGTATAGCCGGGACATGCAGCTGATGAGGTTGGAAAGGACTCTGATGATGCTGATGCTGATGACCTCTGATGTATGGCGCTTACCCACAAAGGAGGATGGGCCATGAACCGGGTGGCAGGGTACTTAAATGAAACTAAAATGAAAATGAAGCCAATCTGAAAAAGTAGCTTAAAATATTACTATCAAAAAACAAAAATGTTTGCTCAGCAAGCGGTCAAACCATATTTTGTTTTTCAATGGTTTGTGGTTCACAATATACACGTTCATGTATGTTCTTCTTCTTCTTCTCATCATCTCATGGCTCTTACCCAATGCAGGGAATTGTTGTTGTAGTTGTTCTCCTCTGAAAATGGCTCGTACCCAACGGAGGGGATTGGCCGAATATAAGGTGAATTTGCCCGATACTTTCAGCATTACTTCATTCCTAAAAACTTTTGGTATTTATTTATGATTTGAAGTGCAAATTGCGAATTTGCAGGAAAAGAAATACAGGAAACATATAGAGACCATAGCTTAGGAAAAAAATTGTTTAGTCGCAGTGATGTATTCCTGAGCAGCGGATAAAACATCCCTGTGGCAGAAACACAGTGTAGAGGCTTCAAATGAAAGAAAATCAGGTTGTGATAAGTGCAAGCTAAATTTTTGAAGAGGTGGGACTAGTATGCTTCGCCTGAATAAATCAAAACGGCGACATTATAATGAAAAGTGACTGATCGTTTCGTCTTGATTACAGTAAATGCCCATAGGGCAATTCAATAAACCTGCTCTATGCAAGAAGAAATTGAAAGAGGTTACGCGGCAACGAAGTTTTGTGATGTCAACTTCCATCATCCTTGAATTAGACAGTTTACTGCGCCAGGGAAATAACAAGTGGTTTTACTACGGAGAAGCCGTCAATGCAGGGTCCAATCAATTTTGCCTTTGCGCCACCGTAATGTGTACTGTAGGAGGGAAAATAGGAATGATGGGTGTCAAAAGTGATGCCTTCGTAAGAGAATCCGCTATTTTATTTAACAACAATTAGCCGAGTGTTAGGTGAGTTTTTTTTTTTCTTCGCAATACTACTCGTATATGCTAGGGACAAGCTTTACAACAAATCATTACTGAATAATTATATTTAAAAGTGTAAAAGACTTAAGAATTTAGCTCTATATTCTTTTAGTCTGACTGAAAAATTCTTCTATTTCGTAGTGAACATCCCTGTGACTGTAGCCCACAGTAGAGGCCCCGAATGCTCAAAGCAACCTTCTTAAAACAGCATCTTCTTTTTACCTATGGCCTGTGGCGTACACATACCGTCGGGGATTGGCCAAAAATTGAGTGATTTTACGAAACAGTATGAAGCTTCAGAATAATACAAGTCATATAATAGAAAGAATATAGATTACCTTGAAAACTATGGTGCTTGACCTAATGCACACATTTAAATAAAAAGAAAACAATGAAACGAAAATCCATTTAGGTTAGAGTATTACCCTTATTTTTATACGTATAAGGGCCAAACCTCATAAGTGCGAAAATGCACGCAACAGCGACGAGCGATGCAACGTAGATCGTCTTCGCGCGATCAGTCGCTAGCACAGGCAAACCTCATTCATGCGACGGCTTCGGCGAGTGAACTCCAGTGTTGCTGGCATGGGGCCGTCTACTCGCACCAAGAAAACCGCGTAGTGAGCGGTATGCAATTTAAATATAAGATATATATTTGTGTATTGGAACGGAGTGTGTTTATGAATGCCTTGCAACACTCTTTTTATATGCACATGCGTAAACATTGCGTTATTTCTTGTTGCGCATACGTGACTGGGGCAGGGTCACGTGCACCATGTAGTCTTTGTCTT
Source organism: Rhipicephalus microplus (assembly GCF_043290135.1). Classification (NCBI taxonomy): domain Eukaryota; kingdom Metazoa; phylum Arthropoda; class Arachnida; order Ixodida; family Ixodidae; genus Rhipicephalus; species Rhipicephalus microplus. Next base: position 10,478,083 of record NW_027464588.1, read on the forward strand.
TTCCGGTTTTTCGCTCTTGGCTGCTTGAGCCCAGCACTTCCGGGCGATGAGCGACGGTTTCCAAATCTGGAGAACCGAGCGATCGCGCGAAAACGAGCATGCGTCGCGGGAAACGCCCTGTGTCATCGCTCATAGCATCGCTCGTCGCTGTCACGTGCATTTTCGCGCGTACGAGGTTTGCTCTTAGATGTCCTAATTATGTCAGCATATTAATACTGATAAATTAGTCAACCGATGAGTTTTAATATTATAGTCCTTGACAGCCACGCATACCTTCCTAATGGAGAACCCAGATATAGAGGCTCCTAATGACCAAAGGGGATCCTGGGGGTTGAGCCGACGCTGGGTGATTGGACCGTTAAGGCCCCCCGGCAGAGGCAACACACCCCTTTGGCCCCGGCTTCACGTAGACGGCACCCCTTAGCTGACCCACGCAGGGGAATCGGCAGTCGCCTTTTCCCATCTCTCTCTCCCTGCATCTTCGTCTTTATCTCTTACTATTTATCTGTCCTGTCTTCTACTCTCTTCCGTTTACTTCCAAACTTCCTGGCGGCTAGGGTTAACCCTGTGCAAATAGCCTACCTTGGTCTAGGTGCATTGGGGTTATATTGGCGTTGTACGGCTGGCGTCTGCAGGTTTCAGCATTTGTAAACTTGTAGCGTCCCCTCGTTGGGCTCCGTGGTGGGTGGCCGCCAACGCTGCTGAACAACAATAAGGAAGACATGCATGGAGCATTCCCACTACTGTCTGATCGTACCGGCTTAAAGCCGGTACGCACCAATGATCTCACCAGAGAAGGATTGGCCACCCTGGTGCAGTATCTGGCCAACCCCTCCCGTAGGCATTCGTCAATTAACTCACGGCCCTCGGTCCCCACCAGTTGCGGAGCAACTGACCACGGCGGCAGTCAGATCTGCAAAGCAGCAGAGGGTGCTAGGATTCTCTGGATACGGACAGGCCACCATTGAAACTTGAACTTAGCAACGTTTAATGTTAGAACGTTATCTAGTGAGGGAAGTCTAGCTGTATTATTCGAGGAGCTAGAAGGCATTAAATGGGATATAATAGGGCTGAGTGAGGTTAGGAGGACAGATGAGGCCTATACTGTGCTACAGAATGGGCACGTCATTTGCTATCGGGGCTTGGCAGACAGAAGAGAACTGGGAGTAGGGTTCTTAATTCACAGAAACATAGCTGGCAACATAGAGGATTACTATAGCATTAATGAAAGGGTGGTAGGCATTGTAATTAAACTGAATAAAAGATACAAAATGAAGGTAGTACAGGCTTACGCGCCTACATCCAGCCATGATGACGCTTCAGTTGAAAGCTTCTATGAAGACGTGGAATCGGCAATGAGTAAGGTGAAAACAGAGTATACTATAGTAATGGGTGACTTTAATGCAAAGGTAGGGAAGAAGCAGGCTGGAGACCAGGCAGTAGGAGATTATGGCATCGGCACTAGAAACGCCAGAGGAGAGCTACTAGTAGAATTCGCAGAACGCAATAATCTGCGTATTTTGAATACCTTCTACCGAAAACGAGAAAACCGAGAGTGGACATGGAGGAGCCCTAATGGCGTAAATAATACGAAATAGGCTTTATAATGACTGCACACCCAGGAGTCGTGCAGGATGTGGAAGTGGTTGGCAAGGTAAGATTCAGTGACCATAGAATGGTACGGGCTCGAATCCGCCTAGACTTGAAGAAGGAACGACAGAAACTGATACGCAAGAAGCCAATCAATGAGCTAGCACTGAGAGCGAAAGTACAGGAATTCAGAGTGTCACTGCAGAACAGGTACTCTGCTCTTAGCGAGGAAACCAACCTTAGCGTAGATACAATGAATGATAATCTGACGAGTACCATCACGGAGTGTGCAGTGGAAGTTGGAGGCAGGGTAGCTAGACAGGACACC